>NW_024581012.1:0-1600 GCF_017639235.1 Corvus kubaryi
CCGGCGCCTCCGCTCGTGTCCCCCATGGGCTCACCAGGTGGGTGCGGGGGACACCCCGCTCTGGGGACCCCCCCGGCCGTGTGCGCCCCACTCGGGCACCCCCCTGGCTCTGGGGACGCCCCCGGCTCTGGAGACCCCCTTGGGACCCTCCCCCTGGGCTGTGGGGGCCTCCTCGCACAGCCCCCACCGTGAGACCCCCTCTGAACACCTCTCCCGGGCACCCCCTTAATCTGTGGGACCCCCACCGGCCATGGAGCCTCCTCGGGCTCTGGGGACCACCCTCGGGCACCCCCGGGCTGTGGGGACCCCGCTGGATGGGGAGGGAGGTGCTGGGGAGGCCCCAAACCTTGCCCCCCCCCCCCCCCCCGGGGTTGGGGGGGGGGGGGGGCTTTGGGGGGTTTGGGGGCAATTTGGGGGCAGATTTGGGGGACGGGGGCAGTTTTAACCCTTGAGGTGGCACCTTGGGTGGGTAAATGTCCCCTCATGGGGGCAGGGGGACACTGTGGCCCCCTCAGGGACCCCCTGGGTGCTGTGTCTGGGCTCTGGGCCTTCTGGGGGGGTCCCTTAAGTACCCAAACTCTGAGGGTTTTGGGGGGGTCATGTTCAGACTCGGATGGTTTTTGGGGGCACCCCACAGCCCCCAAGCTCTGGGGTCTTGGAGGCTCCATGCCCAGTGCCAGAGGATTTTGGGGATCCATGCCCAGGCTCTAAGAGGTGTTGGGGCTCCATGTCCAGTCTCAGAGGGATTTGGGGGTCTGTGCCCAGTCTCAGGCTTCTAAGATCCTGTGCCCAGATTTTGGGGTTCCAGGGCTCCTATGGCCAGCCTTTGATGGTTTTGGGGTGTCCCCACCCATGTTCTTTGTCCTGTCAAGGATGTCAGGGTGTGTGGGGGCCACCAGGTGATGGGGTCTGGTCCATGGGGATTTCAGGGGTCCCTGACAGTTTTGGGGTCCCCCAGTGTCATCCAGGCTGTCAAGGATGTTGGGGTGCAGGGGAGCCACCAAGAGCCAGGTGATGGTTGATGGTGGGGTCCAGGCTTAGAAGATTTTGGGGGGTCCATCCCCAGCCCCTGATGGTTTGGGGGGGTCTGTGCCCAGGCTCCAAGCCCAGCCCGTGACGGTTTTGGGGTGTCCCCCTTCCCTGGTGTTATTTGTGCTGTTGGGGATGTTGGGGTGTGGGAGGATGGCACCAAAGGGATCCGGGTCTCTGGGGGTTTGGGGTTCTGTGCCCAGCCCCCGATGGTTTGGGGTGTCCCAGGTGTTCCCAGTCTCTGGGGGGTTGGGGTACCTGTGCCCAGCCTGACAGTTTTGGGGTGTCCCCTGCAGTGTTGTTCACGCTGTGGAGGATGTTGGGGTGTGGGGGCCCCACCAGGAGTTGGGTGACAGTGCCAGGGGGGTCCAGTCTCTGGCCATGTGGGGGTCTGTGCCAGGCCCTGATGTTTCAGGGTGTCCATGGGTGCTTTGGGGTCCGTGCCCAATCTCTGGGTGTTTCAGAGTGTCCATGCCCAGTCCCTGGCTGTTTTGGGGTGTCCATGGGTGTTTTGGGGTGTTTGTGCCCAGCCCCTGGGTGTTTTAGAGTGTCCATGGGTGTTTTGGGGCCC
>NW_024581012.1:1610-20604 GCF_017639235.1 Corvus kubaryi
GCCCCATGCCCAATCTCTGGGTGTTTTAGGGTGTCCATGGGTGTTTTAGGGTGTCCATGTCCACTCCCTGGCTGTTCAGCCATCCTTCCCCAACCCCTGACGCTCCGGGCTGTCCCCGCAGTGTCCTTCGTGCTGTCGAGGATGTCGGGGTGCGGGGGCCCCGCCAAGAGCCGGGTGACGGTGCCGAAGCGCGTGTGGGAGTTCGTGACGCGGGAGCGCGCGGCGCGCCTGGCGCTGCTGGCGCAGGAGGCGCGGGTGCGGATCCTGGTGGACGGCGAGACCCCCGAGCTGTACGTGCTGCAGCTCTGCGCGACCCCCCCGGGCCCCCCCGGCGGCGCGGGGCTCTGCCCGGCCCGCAAGGCGCTCAAGGCGCTGCTCAAGGAGACGGAGAAGGAGCTGAAGAAGCGCAGCCAGCGGCACGGGGAGGTGTTGGGGGCCCGGCCGGAGCCCCCCGCGGGTGCCGCCGGTGCCCCCGGCGCGGGCTCGGCGCGGGACGAGGAGCCGGAGCGGCAGTGCCCGATCTGCCTGGGCGAGATGCGCGGCCCGCGCACGCTGGAGCGCTGCCGGCACTCGTTCTGCGGGGAGTGCATCGCGCGGGCGCTGCAGGTGCGCTCCGCCTGCCCCGTCTGCGGCCGCTTCTACGGGCAGCTGGTGGGCAACCAGCCCCCCGACGGCCGCATGCTGGTCACCCGCGACGCCGCGCTGCCCCTGCCCGGCTACGAGGCCTTCGGCACCATCATCATCCAGTACGTCTTCCCGCCCGGCGTGCAGGGGGTGAGTGCGGCCGCGGGGCGGGTCTCAAATCCTGCTCGGCGATCCCAAATCCTGGCGGATGGCTCTGGCCCAGCCCTGTGCCCCCAGCGTACCCCAAATGGCCCGGGTTCAGCTCTGTGCCCCCAAATCCTGCTGAGTGCTCTCAGCACTCCTGAAGTGCCCCAAAACCATGATGGGTGCCCCGACCTGGTGCTGTGTCCCCAACACTTCTGGGTGCCTTCAAGTCCTGATGAGGGCACCCGGCCACAGTCTGTGGTCCTGGCACCCTTGGGTGTCCCCAAATCTTGTTGGGTGGCCCTAGCACAGTCCTATGTCCCCAACACCCTCAGGTCCTGCTGGATGGCCCTGGGTGTCCCC
This sequence comes from Corvus kubaryi, assembly GCF_017639235.1. Lineage (NCBI taxonomy): Eukaryota > Metazoa > Chordata > Aves > Passeriformes > Corvidae > Corvus > Corvus kubaryi. The sequence continues at coordinate 2,742 of NW_024581012.1, forward strand.
AAATACCCCTGACCCAGCTCTGTGCCCCCAATGCCCCTGGGTGCCCCCAGATCCCAAGGAGTGCATGCAGCACCCCTGGGTGCCCCAAAACTGTGATGGATACCCCAAGCCAGTCCTGTGCCCCAAACGCCCCTGGGTGCCCCCAAATGCCCCTGGGTGCCCCCAAATGCTCCTGAGCCAGCCCTGTGCCCCTGGCACTCCTGAGTGGCCTCAAAGACTCTACAGGGACCCCCTGACCTGGTCCTGTGCCCCCAACAGCCCTGGGTACCCCCAGACCCTGCTGCTGGGTGTACCCAGCATCCCTGGGCTATCCACACATCCTGACAGGTGTCCTTGGGAGTTCCCAAATCTTTATGGGTGTTGCTGGCACCCCTGGTGCCCTCAAATGCCCCTGAGGCAGCCCTGTGTCCCTAACACCCCTGTGCTCCCGACACCCCTGGGTGCCCCGAACCCTGCTGGGTGCCCCCATCCTGTGCCCCCAGCCCTGATCCCCATCCCCCTCATCCCTCCTGTCCCCCCCATCCTTTGTCCCCCACCCTGACCAGTGCCCGCCACCCCCCAGGCAGGTGAAGCACCCCCCAGCCCTGTCCCCCTGTCCCTTGTCCCCACCCTTACCTGGTGTGTGTCCCCTCTGTCCCCTGTGCAGGTGGAGCACCTGAATCTGGGGTGCGGTACCCGGGCACCACATGGGCAGTGGCACCTGTCCCCTGTGCCCCCGGTCACTTCCCTCCCACCCTGGCCCCTGTCCCCACCCCAGGTGGACACCCGAGGGTGCAGTGCCTGGGCACCCCCACCCTTACCTGTACCCCCATCCCCTGCATGGGCAGAGCACCCGCACCTGGGGATGTGGTACCTGGGCGCCACACGGGCAGTGCCCCTGTCCCCTGTGCCCCCTGTACAGGTGGCACCCCTGAACCCGGGGGTGCAGTACCCCAGAACAGACGCTGGCATCTGTCCCCCTGTGCCCCCCGTCACTCCCCCCTCACCTGTAACCCCACGGGAGGAGCACCCGAACCCGGGGGTGCCGTACCTGTGCCCCCCTCACCTGTGCCCCGTGCCCCGTGCAGGTGGAGCACCCGAACCCGGGGGTGCGGTACCCTGGCACCACGCGGGTGGCATACCTGCCCGACTGCCCCGAGGGCAACAAGGTGCTGGGGCTGTTCCGCAAGGCCTTCGCCCAGCGCCTCACCTTCACCGTGGGCACCTCGCTGACCACCGGCCGTGCCAACGTCATCACCTGGAACGACATCCACCACAAGACCAACTGCACCGGCGGGCCCCAGCTGTGCGGGGGGCACGGGGGGGGCTGGGGGGCACCTGGGGGGTTCCTGGGAACACCTGGGGGGCATCTGAGGGGTCGGGGAGCAACGTCCAGCACAGACTGCCTGCACCCAGCTGTGCGAGGGGGGCACCTGGGGGGGCTGATGGGCACCTGGGGACATGGGAGGGCACCCGAGGGGTGGGGGAACAACGTCCACCACAAGACCAATGGTGCCAGCGGGCATCGGGTGTGCGGGGGGAGGGGACTGGGGGCACTGGGGGGGCAGCTGGGGTGTGTGGGGGAAGGGAGGGTGGCTGAAGGGAGAGCACCCGGGGGGGGGCACGGCCTGACTGACTCCCCCCCTCTGCCCCCAGGTTCGGGTACCCCGACCCCACATACCTCGCCCGGGTGCAGGAGGAGCTGCGGGCCAAGGGCATCACCGAGGACTGAGTGGGGGGGCAGGGACCCCTCCCGGGCAGGGGGATCCCCCCACGCACCGGGACCCCCCCCGGATCCCCCCGGACCCTCCCTGGGCAGCGGGACCTCCCCAGACAGCAGGAACCCCCCGGGCAGGGGGATCCCCCCATTCAACGGGACCCCCGGGGCAGGAGGACCACCCCCCTGGGCAGAGGGACCCCCCCAGGCAACGGGACCCCCCATGCGGGGGGATCCCCCCGTACAACAGGACCACCCCTGAGCAGGGGGAGCCCCCCGGCCCCCCTGGCTGGTGGGGGGGGGCACAAGGAGGGGGCCAGGCCCCCCCGGGGGGGCCGGTGCCGCAGAGCCCCCCCAGCACGGACAGACGGACCCCTGTACATAGCCCTGACCCCCAGGACGGACGGGGGGATCCCTGCCCCCTGCCCCCCCAGCCCCGGGGGGCTCCCACCCTCGGGGGGCGTTATTTATTTTTTATTTCCCCCCCAGGTCTGTAACTTTGATCCAATAAAAATATGCAATGGATTGAGGGGTGTGGGGGGGCTGGGGAGCGTGGGGGTACATGGGGGGTGGGGGACAGGACTGGGGATGCTGCCGTGGGATTTTGGGATGGGACGTGGAGATTGGGATGCTGGGATGAGGGCATCGGGATGGGGACATTAGGACATTGGGATGGATGTGGGGACATTGGAATGGGGCACCAGGATGAAAACATTGGGATGGGGACATGGGCATGGGACAGCATGATGCGACACTGGCCTGGGGCTGCGTGCATGGGACACTGGGATGGGACACTGGGATGGGGATGTGTAATGGGGGCACTGGGCTGGGACCTGGGCTGGGGGCAGTGGGATGAGACACCAGGCTGGGACACTGGGCTGGGAAACCAGGATGGAAACACTGGGATGGGACACTGAAATGGGACATCGGGATTTTGGGATGTGGGCACTGGGCTGGGCCCTGAGGTCAGGGGGATACTGGGGTGGGACAACACAGAGTCATGGGATGGACTGGGTTAGGAGGACCCTAAACCCATCTGGTTCCACCCCTGCCATGGGCAGGGACACCTCCCACTGCCCCAGGCTGCTCCAGGCCCCAATGTCCAGCCTGGCCTTGGGCACTGCCAGGGATCCAGGGGCAGCCCCAGCTGCTCTGGGAAATCCATTCCAGGGCCTGCCCACCCTCCCAGGGAACAATTCCTTCCCAGTATCCCATCCATCCCTGCCCTCAGGAAGCCATTCCCTGTGTCCTGTCCCTCCATCCCTTGTCCCCAGTCCCTCCCCAGCTCTCCTGGAGCCCCTTTAGGCCCTGCAAGGGGCTCTGAGCTCTCCCCAGAGTGAGGTGAACGCCCCCAGCTCCCCCAGCCTGGCTCCAGAGGGGCTCCAGCCCTGGAGCAGCTCCGGGGCCTCCTCTGGATCTCTGCAGCAGCTCCAGGTCCTCCCTGTGCTGGGCCCCAGGGCTGGGGCAGCTCTGCAGGTGGGGTCTCACCTGAGCACAGGGGCAGAGGGGCAGAACCCCCCCTCCCCCCTGCCCACGCTGGGGCTCAGCCCAGGCTTGGGGGTCTCTGGGCTGGGGCAGGTCCAGCTCTCAGCCCCGGCACCCCCAGCTCCTTCTCCCAGGGCTGCTCCATCTGCTCATCCCCCTGGATCCATCCCGGGGGCTGTCCCGGCCCAGGAGCAGCCCCTGCCCTCGGCCCTGTTAAACCTCGGGAGATCCCCACAGGGCCCTGCTCCAGCTTGTCCCGGTCCCTCGGGATGGCCCCGTCCTTCAGGGGTGTCCCTGACCCTCAGCTCGGTGTCACCTGTGCAGGTCCCTCGGTCCCTCTGATGAGGACTTTCGGTAACGCTGGTCCCAGTGTGGAGCCCCAAGGGCACCACTGGTCACCGATGTCCATCGGGACTCTGAGCCACTGCCCATGACCCTCTGGTTGTGATTTTCCAGCCAGTTCTGGATCCACCGAACGGTCCAGCCATGGAATCCGTGCCCCCAGCCTGGATGTGGGGAATCGTGCCAAAGGTTTCACAGAAATCCCAATAAATGGAATCGGTGTCCCTTCCCGTGTCCTGATGGGGTCACTCCCTCGGAGGCCACTGGGCAGGACTCGGCCTTGGTGAGGCCGAGCTGGGGTTCCCGAATCCCCTCCCCGTTCCCGCTGTGCCTCACAGAACCTTCCCAGGGGGATCCATCCGAGGCCCGGGGGGTGGCAGTGCCGTTCCCAGGGTCCTCCTTTCCATCTTTCCAAAAATGGGGACAATGTTTCCCTTTTTCGGTCAACTGAAACTTCACCTGCTGGCCAGGAGTCCCCGACTTCATCAGGGGATGGGGGGGCTATAGGGGATACGAGGGCTACAGAGGGGGCTATAGGGGCTATGGGGGATATAGAGGATATTGGGGGGCTATAGAGGATGGGGGGGGCTATAGGGGGTGTGGGGGGCTATAGAGGATATGAATGGGGCTATAGGGGATGTGGGGGATATAGAGGATATGGGGTGGGCTATAGGGGATGTGGGGGATATAGAGGATATGCAGGGGCTATAGAGGATATGAATGGGGCTATAGGGGATGTGGGGGATATAGAGGATATGGATGGGGATATAGGGGATATGGGGGATATAGAGGATATGCAGGGGCTATAGAGGATATGGGGGGGCTATAGCGGATATGGGGTGGGCTATAGGGGATGTGGGGGGCTACAGCGGATGGGGGGGTCCAAGGCATTTCCCAGCCCCGCCCCGTTTCTGCAGAGCCCAGCGGGGAGCGCGGCTGGACCGGAGCTGGGCTGGGCTCGAGGCCGTGGGGAGGGGCCCGAGGCACCTGAGCCCTGGTACAGCCTCCAGTGGGTCCCCCCCTCCCTGAGACCCCCAAATTGACCTGGGCACCCCCTCACCTGGCTCCTCCCAGGTGATCTTCCTACGGGGCCATGGATTGACCACTCCTGGCCTGGCCAGGACAGGGCTGGGCTTTGCAGCAGTCGGGAGGGGCTCGGCTGGGACCAGGGGTGGTTCTGTCCCACCTCAGCCACTGCTGGGGCTGGGGGAGGGATTCTCTTCCAGGGCCAAGGGGCTCCTTCCATGGAGTGAATGGGATGAGGGAACCCTCTGGGGTTTGTTTATTGTCGGGGATGTTTGTCCGTGTGAATAATTTCTTTTCTCACACCTTTGGTTATTAATATTGGCGCTGTTCCTGTTCCGTCTCTTATCTCGTTGCTGTTTCCAGTAAATTGTTCTTATCTCCACCTGGGATCTTCACCTTTTGTGCCTCCCGTTGGAGGGGGGGGAGCAGGGTCTGGTTTGGAGTCTCAGGGGCAGCACAAAACTGGAGACCACCATTCCTAAACCACAACAGCCTCAACTGGAGCCCAAAGGAGGGCACGAAGGGTTGAGACCCCCGGAGATCTGCCCAGAGCGGGTTGGAAACAACTCTGACCCACGATCAGATGTTGGTCCGGAGCCGCTGGGCTGTTTGTGTTCGTGTGGGTGTGGTGTCCAGGCCTGGCCATGTTCCCAAATTCTCCTTGGTATCCTTTCCAGAGCAGGGAGAGGGATCAGGGTTGCTTTGTGGCCGTGCTGTGGGCACATCCAGGGCAGTGAGGGGCATTTGGGGTGCGCGTTCAGCGCTGCTCCCCTGCTCCCCTACTCCGGGAATTCCTGAATAACCGAACCCATCCTGGGGGGAGAAACGGAAGGAGGATTCTCCCCAGCTTTTCAGCCCCTTTGCCTCCTTCAGGCCTGTTACAGCAGCTTCGGAGGATCCTGAATTCCCTTTGGGTGCTAAGGAAAGCCTGGTCCTGTTCCTGGTTCTGCCAGCTCTGCTCAGTGTCGTCCAGGAGGAGGAGGAGGTTTCCAGGGAGGCCTTTCAGAGATCTGCCCCGAGGGTGGAGAGTCGTGGCAGTTTGGAAAGTGGGAGAAAATGGGCCAGGATCTGAGGAAATTCTCTGCTCCAATGGTTTGGAAGTTCACTCCCGAAAAACCGCAGCGATAAAGTGATCAAATATGTGAAGGAAAAGTGCTTTGTCAGCAACCCAGTGCAGTGTGCTGGGCCCTGGTGGTGATGAGCCAGACACTGCTGGTCACTGGGCAGCACCCTCGGGGGAGGAGGAGGACGAGAGCAGAGCCAGAGGCAGCGTGGCCACTGCAAGTGCAGCTGGGCCAGAGGAACAGCCCGTGCCAGGAGCAGCCACCCCGACACAGAAGAAATCCAAGAGCAAACCAGTTCACTCAGTGAGGGACGAAGAGCAAGCGGGGCCCTCCCAACCCAAGGAAGAGGCAGAGGCAGCAAGAATCCCCCTGATGCCTATTCCTGGGAGACCTGTGGGATACAGGAAAAGATTTCAGGCCCTGGTGGCCCAGCTGCTCCAGTGCTGGGAGATCGTGAGCATGGAACTGGGTGGGAGTGAAGCCAAGCACCCGGGATCCCTGTCCTGGGATGTGGGCACTGATGAGGGGGTTGGGAAGAGGACAGAGACTCCCAGCCCCTGCAGGAGACTCCTGCTGAGCGTGAGGGAAAGGTGTTCCCTCAGGGATGATCCCAGGGTGCCTCCAGGCAGCTGGAACGCCATGGAGAAAGGTGTCCAGGACCTGAGGGAATTGGCTGTGCTGGAGGGAACCCACAGGGATTCCAAGAGCGAGCAGTCCCTGCAGGGCCAGGGCACACAATCCGGGTGGTGGGGGTTTGTCTGGAGCATCGTCGTGCTCCAGCTCCCTGGCAGTGACGGCAACGGAGGCAGGAGAACAAACGGTGCCCCAAGTGACCATGGAGATCGGCCTTTTTCCTCCCCACCGGCCTTGGCTGTGGAAGGACCGTCCAAGACCTTGGACAGAGCTGAAAGGCTCGAGCAGATTAGGAAATGTCCCCTGTCCCACCAGTATGGACCAGTCTCTGCTACCGGGAGAAGCTGCCCCCTGCTCGAGAGAGAGGGGACACCCCACGAGGTCACCTGTGGCTGTACCTGTGTGACACAGAGGGGACACGAGGGGACACCCCACGAGGTCACCTGTGGCCGTACCTGTGTGACACAGAGGGGACACGAGGGGACACCCCACGAGGTCACCTGTGGCCGTACCTGTGTGACACAGAGGGGACACGAGGGGACCTCGAGTTCATATTTACGGAAGTGAGCAGGGAGTGCCATGACCCGACCAGAGCTCCCTCCAGCCATGTGGGGGAAGGGACAACGGGATCCGCTGGACTCTGTGGATCCAAGGCCTGGCCCGGCAGAGCCACAGGAGCACTGGCACACAGCGTCCCCTGATGCCATCGAGGTCTGTGGGGGCAGATCCATCTCTGTTTCTGGGGTGACTGGGGGATCCCAACAGGGGCTGTGCTGGAAGCTGAAGTGACCCTGACTGGGAACGAGCGGCAAAACTCCCCCACTGTGGCTGGGACAGAGGCCTCGGGGATCCTTGGGACAGGTTACCTCAGGAGAGGGGATTTCAGAGACCCAGAGGGACAATGGTGGGCTTTGGGGACAGCTGCTGTGGAGACAGAGGGCATTAGAAGTTGAACATCTTGCCTGTCTCTCAGAGGACCCTTCTGTTCTGGGGCTGAGGAGGGCTGAGGAACAGCAGGTACCAATCACCACCACCACAACAGCGACTTCGGCAGTACCGCACCAGCCAGGACTGCCCGATCCCCATCCCTGGAAGATCCATGAACTGGAGAGCCAGGGAGAGCTCAGCAAGGCTCGCTCACCCTTCGGTAGCCCCATATGGCCTGGGGGTGTCCAGTGGAGAGTGGACACTGACAGTGGACTACCGCGGCTCGGATGAAGTCACACCACCACCGAGAGCTGCTGTGCTGGGCGTGCTGGAACTCCAGTACGGAGTGTGGGGCAGCGAAGCGGTGCCACCGCTGACATTGCCAATGGCTTCTTCTCCATCCCTCTGGCAGCAGAGTGCAGGCCTCAGTTTGCCTTCACCTGGAGGGGCGTGCAGTACACCTGGAACCGACTGCCGCAGGGGTGGAAGCACAGTCCCACCATCTGCCATGGGCTGATCCAGAGTGCACTGGAGAAGGGTGAGGCTCCAGAACATCTGCAGTGCATTGATGACATCATTGTGGGGGGGAACAGAGGAAGTTTTTGGGAAAAGGGAGAAGATCATCCACATCCTCCTGAACGCCGCTGAACAAAGCCAAGTCACGGGGCCTGCCTGGTGCCCTAAGTTACAATGTAAGGTGTAACCAGAAGCAAAAGTGTTCCATTATCACCTTCACAAGGGATTAAAGCAGGTGGGGCAGTGCTCGTTATCTCCTACCGGGACTCATCCCTGATAACTCCCCCTGGGGTCTATCTCTGTTTAATGGACTGTCAAGGGCCCACGCATTAATTACATCATAGAATTACATCAGCCCACCGGGAGATCTCCGCCCAGGGCGAGGAGCCAAGCATTCCCACCTGGATGTAATCTGGGCTTTGGAACAGCACAGGCAGCCCTGACCTACGGGACTCCCAGAGGACAAGAGTTGCACCACTGGACCTTCAGGTGAAGACCAAACCCTTTTCTACAGCATCACGGCTTCAACAGAACCACTTCATCTGGACTGCTACCACCACCCTGCCTGACAGGGTGTCAGGCTGTACTCTGACTCTGCCTGTGTTCTTGTACCATTGCATTTATTTTAATTTTCCTATTAAATTATAATTCTGACCTGCAATCTCCCACTGGTTTGTTTTCAAACTAGCACACCCAGGAAATTCAGTTCCTGGGGGTGGAGTGGTGAGATGGATGCAGATTCCAGCAGAGGTGATGATGAGATAACTGCTGTGTCCCCACTGACCAGCACCAAGGAGACCCAGGCCTTCCTGGCCCTGTGGGGTTTTGGAGGAAGCCCATCCCCAGTTGCAGATGGACTGTCAGCCCTCTCCACCTTGTGACACGAAAGCAGCAGGATTTCCAGTGAGGCCCTGAAGGATAACAAGCTTTTGGTCAGATCAGATTGTTCCTGCAGGAGCCCTTGGGCCAGTCAGACCAGGGCAGGATGTGAAGAATCTGCTCTACCCTGCAGCTGGGGAGAATGGTCCTTCCTGGAGCCTCTGGCAGAAGGCACCTCAAGAACAACCTCTGGGGCTCTGGATTTGGGGGTAGAGGATCAGCTACAGCTTGAGAAAGAGATCTTAGCAGCCTGTGAAGGGGTTCGAGCTGCCTCGGATGTGATTGGCACCGAAGCGCTGCTGCTGCTGGCACCCGGCTGCCAGTGCTGGGCTGACGTTCACAGGGAAAGCCCTTTCCACAAATCACGCACGCAACTGATGCCAAGTGGAGCAAGTGGATTGCACTGATGGCACAGCGAGCTCGGAGAGGAAATCCTAATCCTGGGATCTTGGAAATCATCACAAACTGGCCTGGAGGTGAATATTTCAAACTATCATCAGAGGAGGAAAAGGTGACCGAGGTCCCACCACACAACCAGCTACCGCAGAGTGGGAGATCAGTGCCGGATCCTGCTGGACCGCAGGGACCAGCAGGAGATGGAAAGTGCTGTACGGAGCCCTGTGCAGCGGCTCGGGGAAGCTACCGAGGGACAAGGGGGATCAAGTCAGGTTGCAGAGCTGAAAGCCGCCCAGCTGGCTTTGGATATTGCTGAGCAAGAGAAGGAACTCGTGGGTGGTGACAAATGGTGTGTGCGAGTGGCTGGCACGATGGATGTCTCAATGTAAGATTTAACCAAAAGTAGGTATTCTATCACCATTTTCATAAGCCGTTAAAAGCAGGTGGGGCAGCATTCCTTATCTCTTGCATGACACATCCCTGATAACTCCCTCCGGGGAGTATCTTCTGTTAATGGGCCACAAAGGCCTCACCGCATGGCCCGTAAAACGTCATCAGCCCACTGTGAGATGCTCCGCCCAGGGGGAGGAGCCAAGCATTCCTACCTGGATATGATCTGGGGTTTGGAACACCACAGGCAGCCTTTCCTAGTGGATTCCCAGAGAACAAGAGCTACATAACCACCACTGGGCCTTCAGAGGAAGAGTGGCCCCTTCTACAGGATCACCGCTTCAACAGAGCCACATCCATCACTCCAACAGGAGTGCAGCCACCGTTCAATCGGACTGCCCTGCCCGGCAGGGTGTCAGGTCGTATCCTGACCCTGTCAGGTTAAGCCAGGGTTTCTGTATTATTGCCTTTATCTTAATTTTCCTATTAAATTGTAACTCTGGCTTGGGATCTCCCACTGGTTTGCTTTCAAACTAGTACAACGGAAAAAGGCCAGTTGGCAGCGCGGAGGGAAACTCATCTGGGCTGCCCAAGTGTGGCAAGACATCGCTGCCCGGGTGGAGTGGCTGACCATGAAAAGCCATCAGGCGCTAATGAGGAGCATCACGACGATGACCAGGTGGGTCAGGCACATCTGGAGAGTTACTCCAGCTTGGTGGGCTCATCAGGGCAAAAAGGCGGTGCAGCAATGGGCTCATGACGGAGGGATGGGCTTAGCCATGGACACTGCACCCCTGGTAGCCCACGACTGTGAAACGTGCGCTGTGATCAGGCAGGGCCAAGCGGGTGAAGCCCCTGTGATCTAAAAACCAGCGTGGGGAGGGCTGGCAGATCGATCACATCGCAGCGCCTCAAACCCGCCAAGGCAGGCGCTGCTGCTGACAGCGGTGGGGGGCACCAGTGGATGGCTGGAGATGGACCCTGTGCCTCACGCCACTGCCTGGAAAACCATCCTGGGCCTTGGAAAACAAGTCCCATGGCGACATGGCAGCGCTGAAAAATGGAGTCGGACACTGGGACTCATCTCAAGAACGGCCTCGCGGACACCTGGGCCGGAGAGCTCGGGATGGGGGGGGGGTGTCACATTCCTTGTCAGGCACCAGCCTCAGGTAACGGGAACGGTGCAATGGCTGTTAAAACCCACACTGAAGGCAGGGGCTGGTGGGACCTTCAAACATTGGGATCTGCATTTTGTGAAGGTCAGCTGGTCACTCAACACCCGAGGCTCCACCAGTTGAACTGGCCCTGCCCAGTGTGAACCCCCAGGTGCCATAGAAGGGAACAAAGTCCCTGTGGTTCATGCGAGGAATGTGTCAGGGAAGAGAGTTTGGATCAGTCCTGCCCCAAGCAAAGGCAAACCCATCCCTGGGATTGTTTCTGCTCATGGACCTGGGTGCACTTGGAGGGTGATGCCAAGGGCAGGGAAACACAAGTGTCCTTCAAGGGGCTTTGATTTTGGGGTGAGAACATCTGGAATGTTGAACTGTGTCATGGTGGTTGTGGGTGACACTGCCAGCGTTTGCCAGAACTCCCACGGATGGTGAGGATGGGCTGCACCAGCTGGGAGCTCTGGATGCAGCCACCAGCCGACAGCAGAGCAGCCCTCGTGTCCTGGGACAGATCCGGGACGGACACATCCCACAGCCAGGACTGACCGACCCCAAGAGACACCTGGGACAGCCAGGGACCGTGGAGATGAAACTCCTGCCTGGGTTGTGTGCGCACACAAATACGTGTGTACACATAAATATGTGAGGAGCTGGAAGGTGTGGGGACCTGGGAATGATGTGGATGGTGTAGAATAAAGGATGAGTGGAAGGTGTGGAATGAGGAATGACGTGGATGGTGTGGAGTAAGGCATGGGGAATGGACTGGTGGTGGCCAGGACAGGGTTAATTTCTGCAGCAGCTGTGAGGGGCACGGCCAGGACCGCGAGGTCATTCTGTACCTGCCAGGACCCCGAGGTCATTCCGTACCTGCCAGGACCCTGCGGTCATTCAGTACCAGCGAGGACCCCGAGGTCATTCTGTACCTGCCAGGACCCTGTGGTCATTCCGTACCTGCCAGGACCGCGAGGTCATTCAGTACCAGCCAGGACCCCGAGGTCATTCTGTACCTGCCAGGACCCTGAGGTCATTCCACACCATTTCTTATCAGCGTTGCTGTTTTCCCTTTGTTTCTTATCTCGTTGCTGTTTCCAGTAAATTGTTCTTTTCACGCCTGGGTCAGGGCGTGGCTCGGAGTCTGGGGGGAGGCACCGAACTGGGGACCACGACTCCGAGTTATCGATTAACGAAATTAAAGGATCAGAGCCCCTCCGTGCCCCCCAGCCTCGCCTTTTCCAGGGGAAATCCCGGGGCGCTCCCGCTCCTCCTGAACCACCATCAGCCTCGGGATCCTCCGGCTCTGACACCCCCTGGGCATGGGGGATTTGGGGTGGATTTGGGTGATTTTGGGGTAATTTGTGGATGATTTTGAGGTAATTTGTTGATGATTTTGAGGTAATTTTCGGTGGTGACTTGGGGTAATTTGGGGGAAGATTCAGGGATGTTTCAGGGTGATTTTGAGGCCATCTTGAGGTGGTTTGGCAGATTTTTGGAGGTGATTTTGAGGTAGTTTGGGGGTGATTTGGGGGATTACTTGGGGGTGGTTTTGAGTGATTTTTGGATGGTCTTGGGGATGATTTTGGGGTGATTTTGGAGGTGCTACTGCAGTCCTGGAGAAGCTGACCCCCTGCACTGGCCAGACTGTCATGACTGTCACCTGAGCCAGTACCTGCCTCACCTGGATCCCACCCCAGCTTTATTTAACTCAAATCCTTGGTTTATATTGTCTTTTTTCCCCAATTTTTTGCCCAAAATGCCTGATGGGCTGAGGAGCATCCAAGTCTGGGGGGATCTGGGGATCGACCTCCCACACCTGGACACCTGCCCGGAGCCCCTTCAATCACTTCACATATTCAGCAGAAATAGCGAAATCTTTGCTTTTCTCCCCAAAACACGCAGCAATGTCCCCTCGCCACCTCCCCCTCCCCCAAGTTATTCCTTTATCCTCCAATTTTCCATAATTAAATCCGGAATTCTTGATGAGCTTATGAGATCACTTCGCACCTGCACACACCTGGAGGCAGCACCTTTCCCAGGTGGGTGAACACCTGGTGCCTCAGAGCTCCAGCAACAGAGCATCCTGTCCATCCCAGGAGTCACCTGTGGGAAGGGCAGCCAGGTAACCACACCTGGGGGCTCTCCGGGGGGGTTTCCAGGTGTTCCCTGCGAGGAGGGCGGCCAGGTAACAACACCTGGGGGTTCCCAGATCTCTCTGCTTGTGTCCTCGTGCTGGGAGTGGAGGGTCTCCAGGTGTGCTGAGAGGCTGCAGGTGCTCCTCACCTGTCCCTCACCTGGCCCCCTATTTCAGGATGATGTGGTAGCTGTCGTTGGTTTCGGCTGCAAAGGAAGCCAAGGTCACCCCGCAGCAGGTGAGGGAAGGTGGGGCGGGGCCATCGGACACAGGTGTGGCCCAAACACAGAGCCCCAGGTACTCACGCACCTTTCATGGTGTCCAGGACGAAGCAGGATTCATCCTGGAAGTTCTGGATCATCTGGAAAAACCCAAAACAACACCAATTTAGGGGGTTTTGGGGAAGGGTTTGGGTTCCAAAGGGCTGGAGGCGCCCAGGTGGGAGCTCAGGTGGGCGCTTTGGAAGCACCAGCCAGAAATACTTCATTCCTTCCTCGGGCCCTTGTCTCGGGGTGATTTTCAGATGATTCTCCATTCCCTGATCGTCTGCTTTATGCCCAGAAATGGCTGCGGGAGCTTTGAGAGGGACCTGGGGGATTTTAACCCGCGCGGGTTTCATTCAAAGCCTCCCTCTCTGGCGCGTGACGTCCCATCCTCGCTTTCACTGCCTTGGTTTTCGCTAGCTTGAAGCAAGAAGTTTTCTATTTTCTCCCTTGCCCCAGCCTGGAGGCTGTACCAGGAATCCTTTAGGTGACTTTGTTTATTTTGGGTTTTTTTCTTGAGCTGTTTTTGGCTTGGTTTTCAGTCCAGGGAGCCGGCGGGGGCCGCTCCGAGAGCTCGGAGAAGCTGAACCAACAGGAGGAAAGACACCAAAACCCAGCAGCTTCTGCTGCGAGGAGGAGACCAAGGCCAGAGGATCACCAGGCTCCCGTCTGCTTTTGCCCGAGCTGCTGCGTGCACTCCCTTCTCCCCCTCCCTGAGACAAAGCGGGGCCAGCCCCCGTCCTCGCCTCCTGGCCACGCGCCCAGGTGGGGCTGGGCTCTAAGGTGCAATATTTCTTTCTGTGCCTTGCAGGTATCTTGCTTTGGTAATGAACTGTTTTACCTTTTTTTGTCACTTTCACCCACTGGTATTCGTTCATCTCATTGGCAGAAAAAGGGAATTGCTGACATCCTTTCTCTTTAAACACTTTTTGCAGAGTGTTTTTCTCCCAGAATTTGTCTCCAAACAGAGAGAGCCCCTCCCAAAACCTGCCCAGGTGATCCCTGGTGATGCCGTTCTCCAGGTGAACCTCCCAGGGGATCCTGCCCGCCCTCCCAGCAGCCCCCAGCTGTGCCTGTGGGGCAGGCGGGCGTTACCTCGTCGCTGACCAGGACGTGGATCCCGGTGGGTCCCTGTTTGTAGATCTGCTGGATCTGCTGGGCGGGCACGCGGAACAGCTGTGCCAACTTCTCCGTCAGCTCGGCCGCCGTCAGCTCCTCCAGGTAAATGGCGTGGTACACTGCAGGGCACAGCACGGCCTCGCACCTGCCCAGGTGTGCCCCCCGTGCCCCCCGGGGCTGGGCTCAGCTGTGCCCCCGAACGGGGACCCGCCCGTCCCCGTGTCCTGCGTGCGATTGACACACCCGGCCCCAAAATCCTTCTGGCACCACCTGGGCAGCACCACCTGGCCTGTTCCAGGTGGGTTTTATTCCCAGCAGGATGGGAATAGCCCCTCCCCAGCCCTCCCGGATTCTCACAGGTGTTCCCAATTCTGGCTTGGCACAGGTGAGATGCCAACACCTGTGTGGTGGCACCGAGGGAAATCCTCCGGGATCGGGGCAAAGAATGGAGGGAAGGGGGTCATTTTCTGGCACTTTAACCTGACCCCAGGTGTACAGAGGGCCCAGGTGAGCTCTGTGCTCACAGGTGAGGCCACAGGTCAAGGCACAGGTGGGGACACAGGTGAGGGTACAGCTGATCTCAGGAGGGGATGAGGGATGGGGCCAGCGGGTGCTGAGCACCCGTGGGCAGGTGCTCTGCTGGAAAGAGCTGCCAGCACATCCCAGATTCCTGATCCCCTCAGGTGTGACCCCAGATTCCCAATCCCCCCCAGGTGTGATCCCTGCTCCCCCAGGTGTGACCCAGATTCCCGATCCCCCCCAGGTGTGATCCCTGCTCCCCCAGGTGTGACCCGATTCCCAACCCCCCAGGTGTGACCCCAGATTCCTGATCCCCCCAGGTGTGACCCCAGACTCCCAATCCCCCCCAGGTTTGACCCCACATTCCCGACCCCCCCCAGGTGTGATCCCTGCTCCCCCTCACCAAAGAAGGTGCCGGCGCTGCCGTCGCCATCCTCGTGCTCGTGCTGGGGGTCCCTGACCTGCTGCGACTCCTGGCACACGTAGATGGTCAGGCGGGGCCGCACCATCCTGCGACAGGTGAGGGTCACCTGCGGTCCCCTCCCTTCCCAGCCCCTTTCCCTGCCAGGTGTCCTCAGCAGGAGCTGGACGAGCTCATCCCGCAGGAAAACCCTTGTGGCTGTCCCCACCTGGCTGATCCCAAGGTGTCCCCTGGGGGACAGGTGACCCTGGGTCAGCATTCCCTGGTGCCATGGGGGCAGGAATGCACACCTGCAATGCTCCTGGGATGCCCTCCCCTGTCCCGTGGCAGGTATCTGGGATGATGCTTCCCAGACATCCCCACCTGGACACCTTGTCCCTCTCAGCCTTCCCAAACGCTCCAGGTGTGTTAAACCCCTGCCTTTTAGGGAAAGGTGTAAGAAACATCCTCTTTTTGGGAACTTCCCAGGCAAGTAACTCCACCTGGGTGGGTCACAGGTGGAGACAGCTCCTGGATCAATTCCTGGCTTGTGGCTCCACTCCTGGACTCTCAAAGTGAAATAATTCCTAATTCCTCTCTCCTGCCTGGACTGCCTTCCTCAAAGTGCCTCTAAATTCCTGACTCGGGTGGGAAAAGGCTGGGCCAGGTGAGTCCCAGCCCCCAGAGGTGAGTCCCAGCCCCACAGGTGAGTCCCAGTCCCACAGGTGAGTCCCACAGGTGAGTCCCAGCCCCACAGGTGAGTCCCAGTCCCACAGGTGGGTCCCACAGGTGGGTCCCAGCCCCACAGGTGGGTCCCAGCCCCCCGTACCTGCCCTTGAGGGCGTTGAAGAGCCGGATGCCGTCGGCGGGGCCGCAGATCTGGATCACGTCCTCCCGCGTCAGCTTCAGCAGATCTGCTCCTGGAAAACCCCCAAAGGGCCAAATTCACCCCGAATTCGCCCCAAATTCTCCTCTGTTTGCCCAGGATTGGTATTTTTCACCTGTTTTTCCTCAAAATCAGCCTTTTGCAGCGTTGCTTTCCCCCAGATTATGTATTTTTGGCTGTTTTCCCCAAAGCAGCATTTTTCCCACTTTTTTTCCTAAAATCAGCATTTTTCACCTTTGTTTTCCCATAATCCTTATTTTCCAGCTCAGTTTTCCCGAAAACCATCACTTTTCTCCCTTTTTCTCCCCACATCACCATTTTTCAATTTCATTTTTCCCCAAATCAGCATTTTTCAGTGCGATTTCCCCCAAATTCAACATCTTCCACCTGTTTTCCCTCACATCAGCATTTTTCAGCTTGGTTATCCCAAACCTTGCATGTTCCAGCTTTGTTTTCCCCCAGATCAGCAATTTTTTGCTTGTTTTCCCCCAACTTGGTATTTTTCAGCTCAGTCTTCCCCAAAATTGCCATTTTCCAAGTTTGCTTTATCCAAAATCAGCATTTTTCACCTCCGTTTTCCACAAAAATCAGCTTTTCACTTTCATTTTGCCCATAACTGGCATCTTCCATCTTGGTTTTCCCCAAAATCTGCGTTTTTCACCTCTTGCTCCCCCCCCCAAATTGCCATTTTTCAGCTTCATGTTCCTTAAAATCAGCACTTTTCAACCCATTTTTGCCTGAATTCAAAATTTTCTACCTCTGTCTCCCCCAAAATTGGCACTTTAAATTTGTTTTCCCCTAAATTGCCATTTTCAGCTATTTTTCCCTTCCAAATCAGCTTTTTTTCAGCGTTCTCCCCCCACAAATCCCCATTTTTCAGCTTCATTGTCCCCACATCATCCATTTCCACCTTGTTTTCCCAAACCTGCCATTTTTCAGCTCCAAAATCAGCCCTTCTCGTGTTACCTGTGCCAGGTGAGCCGGGGGAGGTGGTGCCAGGTGAGCCGTTAGATTGGGTTATAAAAACAGGGATTTGGGGAAATCTCACCTGGCCCAGGTAAGGGGAGGAGGTGACCTGGCCCAGGTGAGAGGAGGAGGTGACCTGGCCCAGGTGAGGGGAGGAGGTGACCTGGCCCAGGTGAGGGAGCAGAACTCACCTGAGAAGTTCCTGAAGAGCCGCGAGAAGGTGGAGAAGCGGTTCCGGTGCAGCCACTGCTGCGCCTCCTGCGGGGTCCAGGTGGGCAGCAGCGTCTGGGGGGACACGGGGGGACACAGGTGCTGCCAGGTGACCCGGGTGACCAGGTGAGGCACACCAGGTGTTTGCACTCGGGCAGGGGCACAGGTGAGCTCAGGGTGAGCCAGGGCAGGTGTGGATTGAAGCCCTGAGCAGCTGGGATGAGGTGATGGCCTCAGAGGTGACCTGGAGGAGTTTCCTCTGAGGTGAGCTCAGGTGAGCTCAGGTGAGCTCAGGGGGGGCCAGCGCAGGTGTGGGTTCCCCCCCAGGTGGGGACAGAAGGGCCGTGGCCTCCCAGGCGTTTCCAGGTGACCCCAAGTGTCCCCCTGTGGAACCTCCCCCCCCAGGTGTACCAGGGCAGGTACCAGGGCAGGTACCAGGGCAGGTACCAGGGCAGGTACTTACGTCAGCCAGGGGCGCGGGGGGGTCGGGCTGGTGGCTCGGGGACCCACTGCTGGGGACAGAGGGACACGGTCACTGCGATACTGGGGACACGGGGAGCACTGGGACATGGGGACATTGTAACTGGACACTGGGATGGCTGGACACTGGGATTACTTTAATGGGGATACTGGGATCACTGGGATGCTGTGGTCACTGGGATGATACTGGTGATACTGTCACTGGGATACTGGGGTCACTGGCATGGCACTGGGGTCACTGGGACAGCACTGGGATGGCACTGGCATGACACTGGGACAGCACTGGCATCACTGGGATGGCACTGGGACAGCACTGGGGTCATTGGGATGGCACTGGGATGGCACTGGCATCACTGGGATGGCACTGGG
>NW_024581012.1:20614-21224 GCF_017639235.1 Corvus kubaryi
TTGGGATGGCACTGGGATGGCACTGGCATCACTGGGATGGCACTGGGGTCTGCCCCCCGTCCCAGCACTCCCAGTATCCCGTCCCCGCTCACCCGTCTCCAATGGAGAAGCTGCTGTGGGAGCTGTTGAAGCCGGGGGATGGCGCGCTGGGGACGTAGGTGACCTCGGGCCAGGGCGAGCACTGCGGACAGGCCAGGTGAGCACAGGTGTGCCAGGACTGCACCTGCACTGCACACACCTGCACACACACACCTGGGACTGCACACACCTGCACACACCTGCACACACACACCTGGAACTGCACACACACACCTGCACTGCACACACCTGCACTGCACACACCTGCACACACACACCTGGGACTGCACACACCTGGGACTGCACACACACCTGGGACTGCACACACCTGCACTGCACACACCTGGGACTGCACACACACACCTGCACTGCACACACCTGCACTGCACACACCTGCACACACACACCAGGGACTGCACACACCTGGGACTGCACACACACACCTGCACTGCACACACCTGCACACACACACCTGCACACACCTGCACACACCTGCACACACCTGCACTGCACACACCTGCACACGCACACG
>NW_024581012.1:21324-23576 GCF_017639235.1 Corvus kubaryi
CACACCCCTGGGACTGCACACACCTGCACACACACACCTGCACACACCTGCACACACACACCTGCACACACACACCTGGGACTGCACACACCTGCACTGCACACACCTGGGACTGCACACACACACCTGCACTGCACACACACACCTGGGACTGCACACACACACCTGCACTGCACACACCTGCACACACACACCTGCACTGCACACACCTGCACACACCTGTGACTGCACACACCTGCACTGCACACACCTGCACACACACACCTGGGACTGCACACACCTGCACACACCTGCACACACACACCTGGAACTGCACACACCTGCACACACACACCTGGGACTGCACACACACACCTGGGACTGCACACACACCTGCACTGCACACACCTGCACTGCACACACCTGGGATTGCACACACCTGGGACTGCACACACCTGCACTGCACACACACACCTGGGACTGCACACACCTGCACTGCACACACCTGCACATGCACACCTGCACCACACACACCTGCACACACCTGCACACACACACCTGCACTGCACACACACACACCTGCACACACCTGCACGCACACACCTGCACACACATGCACACCTGCACACACCTGCACTGCACACACCTGCACACACCTGCGCACACACACCTGCACACACCTGCACTGCACACACCTGCACACACCTGCACACACCTGCACACACATGCACACACACACCTGCACTGCACACACCTGCCCGGCTCAGGTCAGTGATGTCCCCAGAGCCCTTTCTCAGGTACAAAAGCACCTTCTCTGCCCCCAGTTTTGCCTGGCAGGTAGGAACACCTTGGGCAAAGCTTTCCCGGCAGCACAGCCCTGCTCCCTGCCGGCCAGGTGAGCCAGGTGAGCTCACCTCGGTGAGGATGGTGGTCTCGTAGGAGGGCTGGTACTTCTCCTTCTCATGGGGCGTTCGCTTCTCCATCTTCTCCCGATCCGTCTTCTGCTTCCGGTCGGCTCCTTTGGGCTGGAAAAGGGACAGGCCAGGACAGGTGTGTGGGAAACACACAGGTGACACAGGTGACACAGGTGACTCGGCCTTCTTGGTGCTTTACAGAGGGAAAAGGAGTCGTTCTGGGAGAAGCTTGTCCTGAGGGCCTCTGTTGGGACAGGGGTGTGACCACCAGAGTACACCTGTAACTCCCTGAGTACACCTGTAACCACTCTGCACACACCTGTAACCCCCTGAGTACACCTGTAACCACTCTGCACACACCTGTAACCACTCTGCACACAGCTGTAACCCCGAGTACACCTGTAACCACTCTGCACACACCTGTAACCCCCCAAGTACACCTGTAACCCCCTGAGTACACCTGTAACCCCGAGTACACCTGTAACCCCCAATACACCTGAGCTGTGTCTTCTGCACCTGCATCACCCAGGTAGGAGGTGGGATTCTGGGGGGACAAAGTGCACCTGGACACGAGGTCTCAGGGGTGGCCTTGACTTTGCCACACCTTGAACACCTGGGCCCCTCTTCTACCCAAAACCGGGGGGATTTCACTCAAATCCCAGGGGAAGCACAGGTGTGGAACCTCCACAGGTATCCAGGTGTTCCCCTTGGCAGATCCCTGAAGAAATTCTCTTAAAATTTGGCTGCACCTGCACTCACAGGTGAAGGAATTTGGCCCAGGTGGACATGGGGAGGGCAGGGCAGGACCCCAAAGCCCACTGACCCCTCGAGGTGGACAGGTGGGTGAACAGGTGAGAGAAGAGGAGCCAAGGTGAGATTTTTGGGTGTGTCGCAGGTGGGACGGAGCCACAGGCACCCTGAGGTGTGACCAGGGTGGGAACGACCCCTGCCCCTCCCAGCACCTCCTAAAGGTGGGAGGTTCCAGAGGCACCAGCAGCCCCCAGGGCAAACTGGGACAGCCTCCCAGGTGAGCCCAGGTGGGAGGGGTACCTTGAACACCTTGATCTGGCAGCTGGCGGAGTGCAGGTGCTCCGTGTACTCGCCGCTCTCGTTCTCCCTGAAGGTGTCGATCTGCACGCGGAAGGGAACCCCCTTCTCGCCGCCGTGCTTGCGCAGCGTGAACTCCGTGCTGATGCAGTGCACCTGGGGACAGGTGTGCTGCCCTGGGAACGCTGCTGCCAGCTGGGGCAGCACCTGGCATCCACGGGGCAGCACCCGGCATCCACAGGGCAGCACCTGGGATCACGTGGCCCTCACCTGGATGTGGGACAGAGCCCCCCTGTCCCTCACCTGGATGTG
>NW_024581012.1:23586-24504 GCF_017639235.1 Corvus kubaryi
CTCACCTGGATGTGGGACAGAGCCCCCCTGTCCCTCACCTGGATGTGAGGCAATGCCCACCTGTCCTTTACCTGGATGTGGGACAGAGCCCACCTGTCCCTCACCTGGATGTGGGACACAGCCCCCTGTCCCTCACCTGGATGAAGACCGATGTCCTCTTGGCCGGATCCCACAGAAATTCCACGGTGTTGAGCTGCGTCGGGTTCGCGCGGGGGTCGATGATCCCCACGGACATCGGGATATCTGTGGGGGGAACAGGTGAGGCCCACCTGGGACCCCCCACCCGCCCCAGCCAGGTGAGACTCACCTATGTCCAGGATCCTGTCCCCAGGTCTGTTCCACCTCCAGCCCTCCAGCTGCTGGTGCTCCGTGTACTGCAACCGCCGGTCATGGAAAACCACCCGGAAGATGCTCTGGGGAAGGGGGAAACATCACCTGGAGCTGCCCTGGCACAGCTGGCCAGGTGTGCGGCCCTTCCCTGTGCCAAAAAGGGGCAAAGGGAACCCCCCTCCCCCCCAAACCAGGTACATCTCCCACCCCCACCCTGCTGCAGGGCCCTGGAGAGCGGCCGGCTGGGACGGGCACACCTGGCCAGCGGTACCTGTGCTCTCTGCCCACCTTGACCAGCTTCCCGTTGATCTCGGGCAGCTCCCCGAGCTTCCTGTTGTCCAACATCCGGATCTCGTAGGATTGACCTGGGGGCAGGAGGGCACCTGAGGGTTTTCTGTCACCTGTACCTGTCACCTGAGCTCCTCGTTCATCTGGGGTCCCACCAACCCCAAGATTCCAGTTCTACCTGAAAGCAGCAGGTACAGCCTGAAGCTGTAACCCCTGTCCCGCACTGACACACCTGTACAGGTACACCTTGAATACACCTGTAACCATCTTACACACACCTGTACACATACACCTTACACA
>NW_024581012.1:24514-24862 GCF_017639235.1 Corvus kubaryi
ACAGGT
Source organism: Corvus kubaryi (assembly GCF_017639235.1). Taxonomy (NCBI): domain Eukaryota; kingdom Metazoa; phylum Chordata; class Aves; order Passeriformes; family Corvidae; genus Corvus; species Corvus kubaryi. The sequence continues at coordinate 24,521 of NW_024581012.1, forward strand.
ACACCTTGAATACACCTGTAACCACCTTACACACACCTGTATGGATACACCTTACACACACCTGTACACCTTGAACACACCTATAACCATCTTACACACACCTGTACAGATACACCTTGAACACACCTGTAACCCCCTGTATGCACCTGTATGGATACACCTTACACACACTTGTAACCACCCTGAACACACCTGTAACCCCCTGAACACACCTGTACAGATACACCTTACACACACAGATACACTTTGAACACACCTGTACAGGTACACCTTGAACACACCTGTACCCCCCTGCACACACCTGTAACCACCTTACACACACCTGTATGGATACACCTCACA
>NW_024581012.1:24872-25910 GCF_017639235.1 Corvus kubaryi
TAACCACCTTACACACACCTGTATGGATACACCTCACACACACCTGTCACCTGAGCCCACACTTGAACCTGGTGAAATCCCCCAGGTGACTCAAGCTCCACCTGGCCAGAGCACAGCCAGGTGAAGGCAGCGCTGCTTCACTTCCCACTTCCCACCAGGAACAATGCAGAAATCGGGAATTTCCCCCCGGAATCTTCCACAGGCGGAATCTTCCTGCTCGGGGTGGTTCCCGGAGGTACCTGTGCAGGACAGGTGTGGCCTCACCTTGGTTGAGGTAGGTGAGGGTCTCGTCGTGCAGCTTGACCGCGGGGGAGGTGGCGGCGCACAGCACGTACTGGAAGGGCAGCAGCTTGTCCTGGTTCTCCGGCGGCAAACTGGACTCCTCCTGCTTGAAGATGGGCAGAGCCAGGACGTCGCTGCGGACACGGGGACAGAGTCACCTGAGACAGGTGAGGTGGGGGCCGGGCCGCGGGGTCAGGGACTCCTTCACCCCAACCTGGGCCTCGTTACCTGGGGGAAAAGCCCCGCCCCCACCTGGCTCTGCCTCTGGACCCTGCCCCAGACTGAGCCCAGGATTCCAGGGGTGCCCTGCACACCTGTCCCCAGGTGCTACCCACTCCCCTGCACCCTGTACACCTGTCCCCAGGTGCCACCTGCTCACCTGCACCCTGCACACCTGTCCCCAGGTGCCACCCCCTCCCCTGCACCCTGCACACCTGTCCCCAGGTGCCACCTGCTCACCAGAGATACACCTGTGCCCATCTGAATACACCCGTAAGCACCTGGGGCACACCTGAGCCCACCTGGGCACACCTGTGAGCATCTTGCACACAGCTCTGTCCCAACTCCTAACCCTGACCCCGACCACTACAATGACCCCAATTCCAACCATAACCACTCCTGCTCCTTCCTGAATCCATCCACAGCTCCAGGCCAACTGCATCCCGAATCCATCCCGAATCCATCCCGAATCCATCCCAACTGCATCCCAAATCCATCCTGAATCCATCCCGAATCCATCCACAGCTCCAGGCCAAC
>NW_024581012.1:25920-30140 GCF_017639235.1 Corvus kubaryi
TCCCGAATCCATCCCAAATCCATCCCAATCACATCCCGAATCCATCCTGAATCCGTCCCAGATCCATCCTGAATCCATCCCAGCTCCATGCACTACTTCAGCCATAATTCCACTGTAACTCTACCCCTACTCCATCCCAACTCCATCCCTACTCCATCCCAACTCCACCTCCAAGCCTGCTCTTCCTTGCTCCAACCCCAACTCCACCCCAACGCCCCCGTTTCCCTCCCAATCCGCCCCCGTGCCCCAACTTTGGCACATTTCGGGGTTCCCCACACCCCTGCCATCCCCTGCCATTCTGGGATCCCCCACAGATTTTGGGATCCCCCCCAGAGATTCTGGGGACCTCAGGAGATTTTGGGTTCCTCCCTGGGGATCTGAGATCCCCCATGAATATTCTGGGGACCCCCGGAGGTTGTGGGGTTTCCCCTGGAGATTCTGGGGTCCCCTCCCGCTGCAGGTACCGGTGCTGAGGTCCCACCCAACGCCTTCAACCTCCAGCTCACTTCAGGGTTCCCCACTCCCCGCACAGCCCCTGCCAAGCCCCGGGGTTCTCCGGGATGTTTTGGGGTGCCCGGGATGTTTTGGGGTCCCCGGTACCTCATGCTGTAGGCGCCGGCGCCGAGCTCCTGCCCGATCCCCGACAGGCTGGCATCGAAATCCTGCACCAGCCCCGACTCGATCACCTCGTCCGCCAGCGGCAGCTTCAGCGCCCACGCCATGGCCCCGAGGGCACCCCAAAAACGGCGGCCGGGTCACCCCCAAAAACCGGGGGTGGGCAGGGTCACCCCCAAGAAAACGCGGTTGTTGTGGTCACTCCAAAACCAGGGGGCCTTGGGGACACCCCAAAAAAGGGGGGGGGGGCAGGGGGGACCCACACATAGGGGGGGGCGTCCTGGGGACACGCCAAAAGCGGGGGGTGGGGTCACCCCCAAACACGGGGTGGCTCCAAAAAGGGGTTTGTAGAGGTCCCCCTAAAACCAGGGGGCTTTGGGGGCACCTCAAGTGTGACGGGGCCTCGGGGTCACCCCAAAACCAGGGTCTTCAGTGTCACCCCAAAAATGGGGCTCCTCAGAGTCACCCCCAACCCAGGGGCTCCTCGGGGGCACCCCAACACCTCCCCCTGTTCTCTGGGGGTACCAAAGCCCCGCAGCCCTCTTGGGGACCCTCTCCTGAGGTGCCTAATTTGGGGACACCCAAAAACCCGCTACCACAGGGGAATGAACCCCAAAATCCAGCGACACCCCCGAGGCTGCGCCCCCGCCCTTGAAGCCCCTCAAAGGGAACGCCTTGGGGGGACCCCCAAACTCCTGAGAGGCGGCACCCCCGGGGGTCCCGAGCTCTACGGACCACCCCCCACGGGCTGCACCCGCAGGGACCCCCCAAAATCCTGCACTCCCCTCTAAGGGCTGCACACACAGGGACCCCCCAAAATCCTGCACTTTCCTCCAAGGGCTGCACACACAGGGACCCCCCCAAATCCTGCACTCCCCTCTAAGGGCTGCACCCGCAGGGACCCCCCAAATCCTACACCGCCCTAGGCGCTGCCCCTCGCAGGGACCCCCCAATCCGGGCTGCGACCCCCCAATCCTGGCTGGAACCCCCCAGTCCGGGCTGGGACCCCACGGGCCGGGCTGGGACCCCCTGATCCGAGCCGGGACGCCCCAGTCCTGGCCCGGCCCCCCCCGCTCCGGGCCGGGACCCCCAAACCCGCCGCTCCGCCAAGATGGAGGCGGCGACCCCGCCCCCGCCGCTGGGAGGGCGGCCCCGCCCCTCCGCCGCGCTCAGCCAATGGGACAGGGGTCTTTCCGCTGACAGGCGGAAGCAGCAACCAATAGAGAGCGCCGCGCGCAGCAGGCCGCGCAGGGATTGGCTGGGGGGCGTGGCGGCGGCGGCGTGCCGCGCTCCGCTCCGCGCGGCGCCCCCCTGGGGGCCGCGGGTTCGAGTCCCGCTGCTGCCTGAGGCGTGCGCGGAGCTGCGCGGGCCTCGGGCGGGGGAGCCGAGGAGGAGGAAGGACCCCCCAAATCCGGAAAAAAGGGGAAAGGAAAAGAAAAAAGAAAAATACTGTTTATTTCACACCACTACATCAAGTGCATCAGTCTGCCGCGGCCCCAGCGGGCACCCCGGTGTCCCCCGTCGCCCCCAAACCTCCCCCTCCCATCGCTCCCCCGGGGGGGCTGGAGCCCCCCAGGCTCAGGGCAGGGGGAGGTGGGGAAGGGGCGCTGCCTCTGTTTTGGGGTTCACGCCCCCCCAACCCGGGGAGTCCAGTGATGTCCCCAAAATCCACCCACGGGACATCCCCAAGGTGGGGGATCACCCCCAGAAGCCCCTCACGAGGTGAGGAACCCCCCAAATCAGCGTCGGGGGGGTGACATAAATTGGGGGTCACCCCTGGTGAGCCGTGACATTGCCTCAGGAACACAGGAAAAAGGGCAAAAGCCAGAAAAATGGAAATCACTGATTTTGGGTGGGTGTGTGACACTCGGGGGGCAGGACAGGGCGGGGGGGGTCTGTCACCACGTGTGTCACAGGCGGGGGAGGCGTGACGAGGAGGGCACGGGGGGACACACACAGGCACCGGTGGGCACAGACACGGGGGCAGGGGGACAAAATCCATGGCCAAAGGGACAAAACCAGTGGCCAAAGTGCCGATGGCTGGAGGTCAAGGGGCTGTGACCGGTGGGACAGAGGGGATTCCCAGTGCTCCCAGTTCAGAGCACTGGGAAGATGCTGAGGGGCACAGGGGAGGTGGGCACAGGGAAAGGCCTGGACACAGGTATGGGCACGGGCGTGGAGGGACAAGATTGGTGGCCAAAGGGACAAAATCAATGGCCAAAGTGCTGATGGCAGGTGGTTGGGGGGACTGGGAACTGGGATGTTCCCAGTGCTCCCAGTGCTCCCAGTGCAGAGCGTGTGGAAGACATTGAATGTTGGACACGGCTACAGGGGTGGTGGACACAGGTACGGGGGCGGTGGCAGAGGGACAGAACCAGTGGCCAAAGTGCTGATGGCAGGAGGCCGGGGGGACACAGGAGAGCTCCCAGTGCTCCCAGTCTTGGCCACATGGGAGGTGCTGAAGGGCAGCGTGGGGGTGGACACAGGTGAGGGCCTGGACACAGGTGGCAGAGGGACAGAACCAGTGGCCAAAGTGCTGATGGCAGGGGGCCGGGGGGACACAGGAGGGCTCCCGGTGCTCCCAGCTCGGGGCACGGGGGGAGATGCTGACGGGTGGACACAGCTACGGGCGTGGGTGGCGGTGAGGGACAGAACCAGCAGCCAAAGCGCTGACGGCAGCGGGCCGGGGGCCGCCCGGGGCGTTGCCAGCACCCCAGCTCAGGGCACGTGGAAGACGTTGAGCTTGCTGGTGTTCTTGAGGGTCTGGCGGCGGTTGCAGAACCAGACGCGCACGACCTCGCGCTCGTAGCGCAGCTCCTGCGCGATGCGCGTGATCTCGGCGCCCGTGGGCAGCGCGTTGCGCTCGAAGTGCGCGTTCAGGGCCTCGAGCGCCTGCGGGGTGAAGGACGTGCGGCGCTTCCGCTTCTTGCCCGGCTCGCCCCCCACGAACTCCAGCAGGTGCTGCTGCCCCTCGCGCTGCCGCTGCTCCGCCTCGCGCAGCCACTTCTCCAGCACCGGCTTCAGCTTCTGCGCGCTCTTGGGCGTGATGTCCAGCTTCTCGAACCTGCGGGGACAGGGGACACTCAGGGGGACACTCAGGGGGATGTCCAGCTTCTCGAACCTGTGGGGACAGGGGGCACTCAGGGAGACACTCAGGGGGATGTCTTGGGGGTGATGTTCAGCTTCTTAAACCTGAGGGGACACAGGGGACATGGGAGACCCTCAGGGATGGGGGACAGGGGGACAGCAGGATGGGATTGGGGGTGTGACAGTGAGGGGGGAGCAATGCCCAGCACCCTCCTTTGCCCAATTTTCCTCCTTTTCTCCAGTTCCTTCTTCCTCCACCTCTCCCCCCTTTCCCAGCTTTCCATTTCCCCGTTTTCCTCCCATTCTCTGCTTTTCCTCCTTCCCCACAATTTCCCTCCTCCTCTCCAGTTTTCCTCTCCTCCTGTTTTCCTGCCTTTCTCCAATACTCCTTTCCCCCAATTTTCCTTCCCCTTTCCTCCCCCCATGCCCAACCTGGCCCCTGTCACCGCTTGTACCTGGCTGTGTCCCCTTACCTGCAGACAGCCCCACACCTGTCCCCCAGGTGACATTACCTGCAG
>NW_024581012.1:30150-32324 GCF_017639235.1 Corvus kubaryi
ACCTGCAGACAGCCCCACACCTGTCCCCCAGGTGACATTACCTGCAGATGGCCGACTGGCTGTAGGCAGGGCCCTCGGTGGCCGTCAGGGCCTGCCCCACCTGGGTCTGGGTCAGCCCCAGCGAGAGGCGCCGCAGTTTGAAGTTCTTGGCGAATTCCCGGATTTCCTCCAGGTTGATCCCATCCTCCTCGGCGCTGGGTGGGGCGGGGGGTTCTGGGGTGGGACACGGGGGGCTGTGAACCCCTTCATCCCTCTGCCCAGGGACCCCAGTCCCTGTTATCCCTCTCCCAGTGATCCCAGTCCCCGTTATCCCTTTTCCCAGGGAGCCCAGTCCCTGTTATCCCTTTTCCCAAGGACCTCAGGCACCGTGTTCCCTCTTCCCAGTGGTTCCCCGACACTGTTAACCCCAGAACACCTCAGACCCTGTTATCCCTCTTCCCAGTTCCCATTTTCCCTCTGCCCAGGGATCCCAGACCCCCATCATCCCTCTTTCCACAGGACTCCAGTCCCTGCTATTCCCACGGACCCCACAGCCCATTATCCCTCTCCCAGTGCTCCCAGTGACTCACTGGACACCAGCTGGCTCACGGTGGGGGTCTCGGAGCACGTGATGGGCACTGGGGATGGCGACACCTTGGCCACGGGCGCAGGGCTCGTCCCCACCCCGGCCGGGGCTGGCTGGATGGGCTGGACCTGGGGTGGGGGGGACCCGGGGGTGACCTGGGGGGAACTGGCAGCTCCGCTCCCCGTGGGGCACGGCCCACTGGGACAGCTGGTGGCACCAGGAGGGCCACGGCGTGGCCACGGGACAGGAGGGGGCACAGCCTGGGGGTGCTCCTGGCGTCCCAAAGCCCCATGGCTAGGATCCAAAGGGGCTCATGTGCCCCCACAGCCACACAGCTGGGTCCCCAAGGTGCTCACGGGCTCCTAAATCCACCTGTCTGGGTCCCAGAGCCATGTGGCCTCAGCCCAGAGGTGCTCAGGGGGTCCCACAGCCACGTCCCGGCAGTGCTCGTGTCCCCCCAGAACAGCATGGCCAGGTCCCAGAGGGGCTCACGTTCTCCCCAGAACAACGGGGTCGTGTCCCAGGAATGGTCGTGGTATCCCAAAGCCACCTGGCCACGTCCCAAAGGCACTTCTGTCTCCCCCAAGGCCGCGTGGCCTGGTCCCAAAGGTACTCAGAGGGTCCCAAAGCTGCAGGGGGGTCCCAAAGCCGCTCCCCTGCTCCCAAAGCCCCTTTGGGGACGCTGCCGCCCTTCGGCCACACTGCCCTGGCCCCCCGGCCGTGACCCACCTCGGTGGGGGGTGGGGGGGTGGCCTGGGGGGCTCAGGGGGTCTCAGGGGTGGGGGCTCACCTCGCTCTTGACGGGGGGCTCAGCGGGCCCATTTTTCTTGCCGGGGGCCGGTGCGGGGGGGGCGGTGGCCAGCGTGGCCCCCGCGGTCAGCGTGGGCCCTGTGGCCAGCGTGGCGATGACCTGGCCCTGCGCGTTGAGCAGCAGCTGCGGCGTCACCGGTGTCACCTGCAGGCTGGGGGGGGCCGGCGTGGGGGCGGCCGCGGCCACCCCGGGGGGGGCCACGACCCACGGCAGGGTCCCGATCACCTGGGGGGGGGACACGGTGCTGGGGGACCCGAAAACGCCCACCCAGTGGGGGGGGGGGGGGGGGGGGAGTGGGGACACGACACCGGGAGCATCCAGGACCCCCTCCCCAGGTGACACAACCCCGTGGGGGGGACAGGGGACCCCCCGCGGTACCTGGCCCTGGGCGTTGGTCAGGAGCTGCCCTGGGATCCCCTGGACGCTGGGGAGGGGGTTGGCGATCACGGGGGGGGCACTGAGGGACCCCAGGAGCTGCGGCTGCGCCCCCAGAGCTGCCGTGAGCTGTGGGATGGAAACGGGGTCAGAGCTGGGGCAATGGGGGCCACCGGGACCCCCCCGGATCGTCCCCCCCAGCCCGTGGCCACCAGAGTCCCAGGGGGTCCCTAAATCTATAAATCCATCCCCTGGGAGCTGCCCAAAGCAGAGCTGCTGCAGCTCATCGCGATGGGGAAACTGAGGCAGGGATTGTGCCCCGAGAAACTGAGGCTGGAATCCTGCCCGGGAAAACTGAAACTGGGATCCTGCACTGGGGAAACCGAGGCTGGGATCCTGCACAGGGAAACTGAGGCAGGGATC
>NW_024581012.1:32334-33660 GCF_017639235.1 Corvus kubaryi
ATCCCACCTGGGAAACAGGCTGGGGTCTTGTCCTGGGAAACCGAGGCGGGGATCCTGTCCAGGGACACTGAGGTCAGAATCTCACGTGTGGAACTGAGAGTGGAATCCTGCCTGGGGAAACTGAGGCCGGGACGTGGCCCTGGAATTCCCGGGGCTCCCCGTGGCCCCGCGACCGCTGGATCCCGGGATGGGGTGGGCTCGGTCCTTACTATGCCGGGGTTAAAGGCCAGTCCGGTGATCTGGGGCTGCACGGACATCGGGGGCTGCACGGACATCGGGGGGTCCTTTGGGGGGGTGGGCGCCGGGGGGGGCTGGGGCAGCAGCGGGGGCTGCCCCGGGGGCAGCGGGGGCGGCCGCGGCGCCGGGACCGCCGGGATGGCCGGGATGGCGGGGCTGAGCACGGCAGCGGCTGCGGAGAGACGGAGACACCGTCAGTGGGGTGGCACCGGGGGCACCGCGCCCGCGTCCCCCCCCCCCGCCCCGCCCCGCCTGTCCCCTCCCATCACCGGGCCGGGGCCTCACCTGACCCCGGTGCTGCTGCAGCACAGAGTGGGGGGCACCGGGGGGAACCCAAAATCTGCCCGGACACACCTGGGACAGGTCCAGGGTCCGTAAGAACCCCACATGTTGGGGTCGATCCCCCCCACCTGCTGCAGGGGGTGCCACACCTGGAGCCCCAAATGTTCACCTTTCATACTCCGATTCCCCAAATTCAAGGCCAATTCAGACCCCTGCAGGTGAAGACCACCTGGACTGGGGCTGAGCTGGGGGAGGATGAATTAGGGAGGGGACAAAGGGAGCCCCAAGGTCACCTGTTTCAGCCAGGTACCACACCTGGGCCTCCAAATCTGCACCTTTTAGTCTCAAATCTCCCAAATTCAAGCCCATTTCAGAACACTCCTGCAGCAGGTGCTGCATCTGGAATCCTAAATCTGTAATTTTTATACTGAAAGCCCTCACAGTGAAGCCCACGGGCTGGGTTTGGGCTGAGGACGAGCTGGGGAGGGGGCAAAGGGAGCTCCAGCATCCCCTGCTGCAGCCAGGTGCCACACCTGGAGCCCCAAATTTGTACCTGGTGCCACACCTGGAGCCCCAAATCTGCACCTGGTGCCACATCTGGAGCCCCAAATCTGCACCGGGTCCCACACCTGGAACCCCAAATCTGCACCTGGTGCCACATCTGGAGCCCCAAATCTGCACCTGGTGCCACACCTGGACCCCAAATATGCACCAGGTCCCACACCTGGAACCCCAAATCTGCACTGGGTGCCACACCAGGACCCCAAATCTGCACCTGGTGCCACATCTGGAGACCCCAAATCTGCA
>NW_024581012.1:33670-35812 GCF_017639235.1 Corvus kubaryi
GGAGACCCCAAATCTGCACCAGGTCCCACACCTGGAACCCCAAATCTGCACCTGGTCCCACACCTGGAACCCCAAATCTACACCAGGTGCCACATCTGGAGCCCCAAATCTACACCTGGTGCCACATCTGGAGCCCCAAATCTACACCTGGTGCCACACCTGGGGCCCGAAATCTGCACCGGGTGCCACATCTGGAGCCCCAAATCTGCACCGGGTCCCACACCTGGAGCCCCAAATCTGCACCGGGTGCCACACCTGGAACCTCAAATTTACGCCTTTTATTCTCAAATCCCCCAAATTCAAGCCCATTTCAGACCCCTCCTGCAGCCACACCGGGAGCCCCAAATCTACCTGGACTTCACCTATTGCAAGCACGTGCCACACCTGGAGCCCCAAATCTACACCGGGTACCACACCTGGAACCCCAAATCTACACCAGGTGCCACACCTGGAACCCCAAATCTGCACCAGGTACCACACCTGGAGTCCCAAATCGCCACCTTTTATTCTCAAATCCCCCAAACTCAAGCCCATTTCAGACCCTTCCTGGAGCCCCAAATCTGCACCTTTTTCACTCAAACTCCCCGGCCGGAGCCCGTTTCCGCTCCCAGGTGTGCGGGCGGGCGGGGCAGGCGCGGTTACCTGCGGTTACCTGTGAGATTGGCTACGGGCGGTTTGAAAATCGCCCCCGCAGGTGCCGCCGGCGTCAGTCCCGGGAGCGCGGCGAGCGTTGCTGTGGGAATTGTCACCAGGGCCAGCGCCTGCTGGCCTGTCACCTGACCTGCAATACTGATGGGGATAAGAAGAGGTTGAGTAACTGTCCCTGCCGGAACCATTACTCCTGTCACACCTGTGGCTAAGCTTTCCTGAGCCAACACCTGCGGAGATAAATGAGATTTGAAAGAGAAACACAAATCAACGCCCTGCTCAGCATCAGGGAAACCCCCACAGGGCCCCCCCACCCCGGCCTGGGACACCCCTCTGGGGTGGGGAGGGGGCAAAGGGGGAGCTCCCCGGTGAATCCCTCTTGGGGCGGGGGGGGCAAAGGGGGAGCCCCCCGAGCTGGTGAACCCCTGCGGGAAGGGGGGCCCAGGGGGGGCTCCCTGGTGAACATCTGAGGGGGGGGGAAGGCAAAGGGGGCGCCCCCCTCACCCGTGAATCCCACTCCGTGGGGAGATGGGGGGGTAGCTCTATTCAGTGGGGGGCACTGTGGGGGGTGTGGAGATGCCTCTCTGGAGGGTATAAAGGGGGGTCCCCCTTATCCGCTGACCCCCGCTCTGTGGGGGGTGGGGGGGCACTGAGGGGATCCCCTTTGCCTCGGGGTCCCCCCTTACACGGAACCCCTTCTCCATAGGGAGACGAGGGGCACCTTGGGGCCACCCTTCCCCTCCCCCCCACCCCAGGTCTGTGGAGACCCCTCTGTGTGGGGGGACAAAAGCGGGTCCCCTTTACCTGGCCACCCCCTGTCCGCGGACACCTCCCCCGGGGCCCCCCCTCGCCCCCCGGCCCCGGGGGGCAGTTACCTGTGGGGCGGCCTGCACGGCCAGGTGGGTCACGCCGGGCTGGCTCGGGGCGTGGCTCGAGGGGACGGGGACGGGCGACGACGCTGCTTTGGCTTTACCTGGGGGAGAAACAGGTGGGGGTGAGGAGGGGGGCACCCGAACTCTGCACAGCCAGGGAGCGAACACCCTCCCACAGGTGTCCTCAGGTGCGGGGAGGGGCAGTGCCTTGGGTCAGCCGTAGTGGGACCGGGGCGGCGGCCATCCCCCATCCCCCCGGGCGGGGCCTCCTCCTCCCCCCGGCAGGGGAGAGGGCGGGACAGGTGACACGTGCGGGTGGATTTGGGGCGCTGGCCAGAAACCAGCGAGGAAAAAAGTGGGATCTCCCCAAAAAGTGCGTTCCCGGGGAGCGGGTGGGGGTGGAGCTGCAGCGGGACCCCGGAGCAGCCCAGGTGACACAACCCAGACACCCCCTCCGCTGCCCGGGATGGAGCTGGGAACGATCCCGGGAAGGACGGACCCGGGGCATTGAAGGGAACGATCCCGGGAAGGACGGACCCGGGACACGGCCGGGAACCATCCCGGGAAGGACGGACCCGGGGCACTGAAGGGAACGATCCCGGGAAGGACGGACCCGGGGCAC
>NW_024581012.1:35822-37283 GCF_017639235.1 Corvus kubaryi
CCGGGGCACTGAAGGGAACGATCCCGGGAAGGACGGACCCGGGGCACGGCCGGGAACCATCCCGGGAAGGAGGGGGGGGTCTCTCACCTGCCGCCTCCCCGCCGGACGAGCTCGGGGTGCTGGAGGGAGCGTCTTCCACACCTGGGGGGCCCCCCTGTCCCGGGGACCCCCCCGCTCCCTCCCCGGCCGTTTTGGGGTCCCCATCCACCCCCACCTCCAGCACCCGGATGGTCTCATGGCTGGACATGACAATGACCTGCAAACGGACCCCAAAGTCAATTCCGGGGATGTCACCCCGCGGCCGTGTCCCCCAGGGGCTCCCCCCGCCCCACGGGGGCCTGTTTTGGGGTGCAGAGCCCACCTGGGCCCTGGAGGAAGGAGGGACGGGTGGGGGGGTGGCAGCCCCCCAAGACCTGAGCGCTTCGCTGTCAGCACCCCAACTCCAGGGGCACCCCCGGGTGAGACCCTGGGCAGGTGAACCCCCACACCTGCAGCACCCCCAAACCTAGAGCATCCCCAAACCTACAGCAGAACCTCCACAGCTACAGCACCCCCTAAATAGAACCAGCACCCCCAAACCTACGGAACTCCGCACACCTGCAGCACCCCAGAGCCGGTGCCCCCAAACAGAGCCGGTGCCCCCGTACCTGCAGGAGCCTGGCCGGGACCGGGACGTTAATGGTGAATGACCCGAAGCCCGCTGCCATTGTCGCGGCCGGCGCTGCTCCGTCCCCCGCGCCCGGCCCGGGGAGGAGGGGACGGGTTCGTGCTGGGCTTTGAGCCAGATAAGGGACAAGGCCGTGAGGAGCAGCCCCTGCGGGGGCGGGATCGGGCTTCTTATCCCGTCGGGACTGGGCTTCTTATCATCCCGGACAGGCTTTTTATCAGGCAGGTCCTGCCTTTCACAGCCGCAGCGCGCCCCCAGACCCACCCCCGGAGCTGCTGGGACGTTCCCATTCCCGAGGGATGTTCCCGCTCCTGCTGGGGCAGGGCTGGCTCAGCCCCTCAGAGGGAGCGCGGGGTCCCAGCAGGGCCATGAGCCCTCAGAGCCCCCGCAGTGCCCCCCAGACTCATTTCTGGGCCCTCCCCCCGAGGGCTGGGGGTGACCCCGGTGTTACATCAGAGAGGGTAAAACTCCCCCCAGGAGGTTCCTGGGTGTTCACCCGACCCCAAAGGGGCATCGAGCCCCTGAACTTTGTGTTTCCCCTTTGACCAAGGCACATCCAAGTTACAACAACTCAGCCCTTCCTCCCTTCCTTCCTTCCGAATTCCTTCCGAATTCCGAATTCCTTCCTTCTGAATTCCTTCCTTCCTTCCTTCCGAATTCCTTCCGAATTCCTTCCTTCCTTCCCAATTCCTTCCTTCCTTCCTTCCTTCCTTCCTTCCTTCCTTCCTTCCTTCCTTCCTTCCTTCCTTCCTTCCTTCCTTCCTTTCCTTCCTTCCTTCCTTTCCTTCCTTCCT
>NW_024581012.1:37293-43787 GCF_017639235.1 Corvus kubaryi
CTTCCTTCCTTCCTTTCCTTCCTTCCTTCCTTTCCTTCCTTCCTTCCCTCCTTCCCTCCCTCCTTCCCTTTTCTCTTTTCCCTGTACATTTTCTTGTGTTATTTTTGTTCTTTCCATAGATGAGGCCAACCCAAACAGCTCCAACCCTGCTCTCCATTGCAACTAAATTGTTCTAAACCAAATCCTACACACCCCTATGTTTATATTGATGTATCTTTATATATTTATATGTTTATAAACACAGGTCATGCAGTGTCACTCTAATTCACCCCAAGGGTTCCATCAACAACACCCCGCGTTACCCTGGATTTGGGGTGGTTGGAATGTTTTATTCGTGCCAGGGCCAGGATCACTCTGAGAATCCAGAGGTTTCCCTATGGGCTAATGGCACCTGGAGGGTTGGACAAGGGACAAGAGACAGAAAAGTGACAGAAACCTCTGGCAGAAGGTCCTGGCAGCTGGAGAGGTGCCTGATCTTCGCTGCTCCCCACCACTCCAATTCTCCTCTTGGTCTGACCTGGGCACATCAGACCCCCTGAGGTTTTCCGGGGTGACCCAGACCTTCGGGAGGTTTTCTCCCTGAGAAAGCCCAGCTGACCCTCAGGGAGGGTTAATGGGGAGAAGAACACTGACCCTCAGAGGGTCAATCACTGCCTGGTCCTGACCCTCCTGAGAATCGTGGCTGTTCCTCTGCAAGGCTCAGAGCAAATCCAGCTCTTCCCCCAAACCCAGAGCAAATCCAACTTTCCCCTAAACCCAGAGCAAATCCAAATTTTCCCCAATCCCAGAGCAAATCCAAATTTCCCCCAAACCCAGAGCAAATCCAACTTTCCCCTAAACCCACAGCAAATCCAGCTCTTCCCTAAAACCCAGAACAAATCCAGCTCTTCCCAAACCCACAGCAAATCCAACTCTTCCTTAAGCCCAGAGGAAATCCAACTTTTCCCTAAACCCAGAGCAAATCCAACTTTCCCCTAAACCCAGAGCAAACCCAACTTTCCCCCAAACCCAGAGCAAATCCAGCTCTTCCCCTAAACCCAGAGCAAATCCAGCTCTTCCCAAACCCACAGCAAATCCAGCTCTTTCCTAAAACCCAGAGCAAATCCAACTCTTCCCTAAATTCCCTGAGCTGGCCAGGCAATGCTGGGATCCCCTGGATGTGGGGCAGTGCTCAGCGAGGTCCAGCACTGGTTTTGGGGTTTCTGGTGTGACCCAGACCTGCTGTGAGGTCTCCTCTGGGACAAAGCCCAGCTGACCTTCAGGGAGGGTCCGTGGGGAGCAGGACACTGACCCTCAGGGGGTCACTGAGGGTGGTACTGCTGAGGGTCACTCAGTGGTCACTGTCCCCAGTGACCAATGGTCATTTTTCTCCTCCTGCCCTGAGCTGGGCTCTGACAATTCCTGACCCCGCCAGGGTGGAATTGCAATTCCTGCAGAAGGACAGAAACCTGGCAGAGGGCAGGCGGTGCTGCCCACAGAGCAGCGGAAAAAGAGGGAAAATCAGAATTCCTGGAGTGAAAAGCTGAGATTTCCACAAGGTCCTTGGGCACTGGGGGTGGTCTCACACTCCCCTTCCAACCCTCACCAGTGCCAGAGCCCCCGGGAGCTGGGGCTGACCAGTTTGGCCAGTCCCGAGTGGGGAGGGCACTGGGTTTACAGGGAAGGCTCCCAGATCATCCCAGGATTTGGGGATGCATTCATCACTCTGCTCTTCCACTTTCACAGGAGTCACCGATGCCAGCGTTCCACCCTGGAGCCGCCAGAGCAGACAAGGAGTTGGGAATTGATGGACTTCTCCTGGTTTTTTAATAACTGCTCTGTCCTGGGCTGAGTTTTCCCTTTTTATGGGATCGGATGGAGCTGTGGGGGACCAAAACCACTTTAAACTGTCCCCAAAAGAACCTCCTGTGTTATCAATTTAATAATAACTGCTGATTTGTCTTGTGAGCAACTTGCTGGGTGACTAAATATGACTGGGATTATCCAAACCAGATTTATTTCGTGTGCTGCCAGTTTGATTTTTTTGCTGAGTTGATTTTGTCTTTTTTTTTTTTTTACTGGAAAAGAAGAATGGTGTGGGAAAAGCTTTTATTCTTCCCTTAAATGTACATTTATCTTATGTACAAATTTGTCTCAACGAACTGAAAATCAGGGAATTGAACCAAATGAAGCCTGGGAGTTGGTACGAGCATTAATGAACATTTGGAACCATCCAAATGAAGGGATTTGTATCAGTTCTGCCTCGGAGGGCTTCAGATTTGTGATGATTTGTTTGAATTTTTCAGGGCTATGAACAGGGGAACGAAATAACCTTGACAAAACACGAGAAAATGTCCCCTGGGGCTGTCCCAGGGCAGGGGGAGGGACAGGACTGGGAAGGGAACAGGGATGAAAAACAGGGAATTCTCTTCCCAGCTCCCACCCAACCCCTCCTCAACCATTTACAGACTGTGCCTCTGCGCTGGAAATGATTTAACTTCCCTAACAACTTTCCTAATTAATTGTTTTAATTAACTTCTCTAATTAATGGCTTTAATTAACCACAAGCAGCGCCACGTTCCACCGCAGCCGGCACTTAGCAAGGTTTGTCACCGGCTGCTATTTTGGGAACCCGGTTTGGGAAAATCGCTGAAACTTTTGAGTTTTGCTGAACCAACCTTGATCCTTCTCTCAATAAACAAAGCCTGGGAGAGGGAGATGTTTTTGCTGGAATTGGACGTGAGGAATGCAGGATTTACAGAGCACAAGGACATTCTGCAGGAGCCAGAGATAAAGAAGAGACACAGGCAGTCCACGGCTGAACCGAAACTCTCCCTATCTGGGAAAAATGCAACAAAGAGACTGAGAGTGGGGACTGAACCAGCATGAGGAGAGAGAAATCAATAACCAATAGGGGACAGAACGCAAATTAATGCCAGTTCTGTAATTTATAGCCCATGGGCACGGATTTCTTCGTTCGCTAAAATGTAGAAATAGTGAAAAGTTTTGGAAGTGGGGGGCGGGGGAGTTTGGGGAGTGACTGAAGCAGCGCCGTTTTCTAGGACTAAAAATAGTGCTAGAGTTTGATTTATCCTGCGTTTTTTGGCAGCAGGAGCAGGTGAGCCCATAGAAACCTGGAGTACCTTGGCAGCTGGGAGCTGTTATCCAGGACATGCTGGGTTATCCCAACCAGGGGTACTGAGGCTACACCCGATGGGCCTCGGGGACGGGGCTGTCCTGGGCCATTCCCATCACCCAGGGCCTGGAATTCCAGGGAAAAGGCACAGGAAGCTCCCTGAGGTGACCTGGATCCCTGACGAGCCAAATATTCCACAAGGAACAGTTTGGGCATGTCTGGTTGGGAAAATGCCTTCCCAGCTGCCCACATCTGGTAGGGCTGGACCCACCGGAGTGCTGGGGTTCCCACCAGGTGTCCTGGGAGGGTTTGTGACTTTATTTGACCTCAGTGCGGAACAGGAGGCGCAGGGAAAGGGATGGATCCCAATGGTGAGTGGGGGAAAGGAGGGTTAAGTGAATTACTGAAGGGGCTGCACACAGCTTGGATTTGTCACATCTGCCGATCAGAAAAAGGGAGGACACAAAGCTATTGATAAGGGGAAGCAGCCGTGACCGAAAGATCCCGCTTTGGACCCAGAAACCAGCTCAACCCAGCCCTGGGGTTTGAACTTGGGCCAGGAATTCAGGGAACAAGCACAAGGTGAAAAGTTTAACCTGAGGAAGACTCCCGACTTCATCTGAGGACTCCTTACTTCACCCCAGAGACTCCTGCACGAGCCCAACGCAGATGGAAATGACTTTGGGCTCATTAAGAGAGGAAAGGGGGCTAGGCGGGGCTGGGTAATGAATATGCATAGGCTCGTGGGGGAGTTTAATGAATATGCAGCTCGTGACCCGACACAGACCGAGCCGAGGGGGGCATTTAGTGGGGCAATCCACACCCACGTGTGCCCCAGCGCTGGAATAAACACACCCACGGCACCGCTTAACCCAGCAGAGGAGTCTTTTCCACGTATCAGGGGGCTGTGCATGGAATCCAACTCTCCCCTAAACCCAGAGCAAATCCAGCTCTTCCCTAAACCCAGAGCAAATCCAGCTCTTCCCAAACCCAGAGCAAATCCAGCTCTCCCCTAAACCCAGAGCAAATCCAACTCTTCCCCAATCCCAGAGCAAATCCAACTTTCCCCTAAACCCAGAGCAAATCCAACTCTTCCCAAACCCACAGCAAATCCAGCTCTTCCCCAAACCCAGAGCAAATCCAGCTCTTCCCAAACCCAGAGCAAATCCAGCTCTTCCCAAACCCACGGAGCCGGCCAGGCAGTGCCAGTCCCCCCTGGACGTGGGGCAGTGCTCAGTGAGGTGCAGCGCTGCTGTTGGGGTTTCCCAGTGGGACATGGGAGCGTCTCCAGTGCCAGAGAACACTTTTATCCTCAGAGACACCGATTTTCTCTGCAAGACACCACCCAGTCCACACCTTCTCAAAGCACTGGGCTGGCTGTGCCTTGGGGGAATTGAACCCCCAGCTCCAGCAGCTCCCAAACCTGGCTCTACAAAACCGGGATCTCCATCCGTTGTTGGAAGAGCCTGGAGCGTGTGGGGTGTGAGATGTGACTGTGGCACCAGGGCAAGGCCACCACCCCGCAGAAGGAGCAGGAGACCCCTGACCAGGCCAGAGAACCTTCCAAGGACCAACGGCTGGAGCCCAAGGTCTCGGTTTCCCTGCCTCTGGGCCTCTCTGGTGAGCGGGAATGGGAATGCCATTGCTTCCCGGACTGGTGTTTTTAAGGACTGCTGTGGCTCTGGGCCATCATCTCCCATCCACCTCCTCCCTCCTTCCTCCTTCTCTCCCTCCGGTGAAAATCATCCCCATGGAGGCAGATTTGGCTGCTCGGAGCCAGGGGCCGGTGGGAGGGTGTGGAACGCTCAGGGGTAATGGTTTGCACCCCCTGCCCGGCCCGGGGAGGAGGGGACGGGCTCGTGCTGGGCTTTGAGCCCGATAAGGGAGAAGAGGCCGTGAGGAGCAGCCCCTGTGGGGGCGGGATCGGGCTTCTTATCCCGCAGGCATTGGGCTTCTTATCCCACAGGCACTGGGTTTTTTATCCTGCTGGGATTGGGGTTTTTATCCTGCTGGGATTGGTTTGTTTATCCTACCGGGATTCTTATCGTCCCGGACAGGCTTTTTATCAGGCAGGTCCTGCCTTTCACAGCTGCAGCGCACCCCCAGACCCACTCCCGGAGCTGCTGGGACGTTCCCATTCCCGAGGGATGTTCCCGCTCCTGCTGGGGCAGGGCTGGCTCAGCCCCTCAGAGGGAGCCATGAGCCCTCAGAGCCCCCACAGTGCCCCCAGACTCATTTCTGGGCCCTCCCCCCGAGGACTGGGGGTGACCCCGGTGTTAATTAATGATTAATTAAACCTGGCTGTTCCACCTGAGCCTGTATGAACCCATCGAGCCGGTACCCCCACACCTGCAGCACCCCAAAACAGAGCAGGTACCCCCCACCTGCATCATCCCCACATCCACAGCACCCCAAACCTGCAGCACCCCACAGCAGGGCCAGCACCCCACACCTGCAGGACCAGAGTGCCCCTCCAGCCCCACAGGTGTGGCCCAGGGCCAGGTGAGCCCCCCGAATTCCCTACAGGAGTTTCAGCCCCTCCCAGGGCACAAACTGGGGTCCCACCCCCGGCCCGGTTTTGGGGGGCAGGGTGGCCGTACCTGCTCGTTGACGGTCAGCAGGGCCTCCTGGGGCTGCCCCGGGCACAGCTCCATGGTGACCTGGCACAGCTGGGGAGGGTCACACCTGCCACATGCTGCAAGAGGGGACAAGGAGGAGCTGTCACCACCTGGGCGAGAGCCTGGGGGTGCCCGGGGGGATTTGGGGTTCCTCTCACCCCTCTGAAACCCCTTTGAAACTCTAAAAACCAGGTATGGGCCAGGTGAAGCCACCTCGCTGGAGCCCAAAGTGGGTCCCCAGATCTCCAGGTGACCCCTGGCTGCCCCCACAAGTCCCTGGTGCTTCCCGAGGAGGCCCAGATTGTTGGGGACGCTTCCTGGAGCAGGTGACAGCAGTCGCTGGGGGGGGGGCCCTGTGTCCTGCTGGAGTCACCCCCAGGTGGGACACACCCACCCCAGGGAGCCACAGGGAGCCGGGAGGAGCCTCCCGAGGGACATCCCAAAGTCCTGGGGCAGTTTTTTTCCTACACCTGAGGCTGGAAAAGGTGGGAAAGTTTCCACTCCTGCCTCTTCCAGGTGGGATCTCCACCCCTTCCCCTGCACCTGTGAGACAGGGGGGCTGCGGTGGAGGGGATGGCTGAGGCCACGCTGGGACCCCAAACGGGAAGGGGAAAGGGGGAATGGGAAGGGGAAAGGGAAAGGGAAGGGATCAATGGGATCAATGGGATGGGATGGGATCAGTGGGATGGGATGGGATGGGATGGGATGGGATCAATGGGATGGAATCAATGGGATGGGATCAATGAGATGGGATGGGATGG
>NW_024581012.1:43797-47344 GCF_017639235.1 Corvus kubaryi
TCAATGAGATGGGATGGGATGGGATCAATGGGATTGATGGGATGGGACGGGATGGGATCAATGGGATTGATGGGATGGGATGGGATGGGATGAATGGGATTGATGGGATCAATGGGATGGGATGGGTGTCAGAGACTGATTCTGGGATTCTGGGGTGCCGGCTACTCACCCACGGTTTGCTCCGGGCTGAGGGACCCTCCCGGCCGGACACGGGGCTGGATGTGGGTGCTGCCCCCCGGGATGGGCTGATGGGCCCCGGCTCTCTGGGGCTGGGGGCTCCCGGGACTCTGGGCCCCGGCTCTCTGGGTTTCGGGGCTCCCAGGTGTCAGGGCCCCGGCTCTCTGGGTTTCGGGGCTCCCAGGTGTCAGGGCTCCGGCTCTCTGGGTTTCGGGGCTCCCAGGTGTCAGGGCTGCAGCTCTCTGGTGTCCTGGGTCTCTGCAATTCTGTGCTCCGGCTCTCCGGGTTTCGGGGTGTCTGGGCTCTCCGGGGTTCTGCCTCTCCTGGTTTTGGGGCTCCAGCTCCCTGGGCTCCTCTGAGTTTTGGGGTCTCTGGGTTTGGCCTGCAGGGACACAGAACCCGGAGCTGTTCCCGTGCTGAGCTCTGGCTGCTCCTGCACTCCCCGAAAACACGAGGAGCCCCAGGATCCCCCCCATCCTCCCTTCCTGCTCCCAAAGGATGGAGGAGTTTTGGGAAAAGGCGACTCGGTCAGGAGAAAGAGGAAACGTAATGGATGTGTGGGATTTTCTGGGACTCTGGGGACACAGGAGCACAGAACCTCCCCGTTATCCATCCCCACCCATCCCAGACCAAGCTAAGCAGCCAAACTGGATTTATTCTGGCTGAACTGGAGCAGCAAAAGGCTGAGGAGGGCACGAGATGCCCAAAATCCTTGGATTTCTCTCCCCCTGCTGCTGGTGGGAGGAGACTCAAATAACCCGGGGGAGGGGGGAGAGACTAATTAATGAGACAATTAATCAGACATTTGTAATTCCAGGCTGGATGTAGGTGGGCATCCAGCTCCGGATTTGGGAGCGGGATCCTTTCCCTATCACGGATCCCGTTTCTCACACTTCTTCTGGGGTATTTTTTGGCATTTAATGCGACAGATAATTTATCCAGATGGTGGCGAGGGCAGGCAGGGAGGAGCGGCCACGGAGCAACAGATGGAGGGAAGGCAAGGAAATGCACAAAATAATAATAAAAATATTAAAAAATAAAGAAAGGGGGGGGGGAAAGGGAAGAGAAGGATGTTTAGGATGCTCCCAGTCTCCCTGTGGATCTAATCTCCATGTTAATTAAGCATTGGTGAGGCAGAGATGGATCCAAAGATGGTGGAAAATGGAGTTTGTCCAGGTGAGAAACCCCAGGGATGAGTTAAACCTGAGCAGGGGAGACTTTGGACTCACAAACTCCTTGCTGCTGTTATCTCGGATTCATTCCTGGAGGGAATAATTCCCCCCAAATCCTTCCTTCCCTCTAAATTTGATGTCTTTTATGGCTTTGTGGCATTTACAGATGGAGAAACTGAGGCGGGGGATGAGATGTTGCCCCCAAAATACCCCAAATCCATCCAGATTCACACCTGGAAACCCCCTGGGGCAGCCAAATTCCAAAGGAAAATCTGGGAAAACTCACTTACCGCCCCAAAATCTTCCAAATCCGGGGAAAAGGGGCAGCCCAGAAAAAGGGGAGTTTGGGGGGGATTTGATTGAGCAAAAGGAGGGGCTGTTGTTGAGCCGGGTGTGTGGCTGTGGGGTGCCAGCGCCCTGACCCCCAAATCCAGGGAATAATAATAATAATAATATCCTTTAATCACTCCGTCAGAGAGGAAATACCCTGAGGAGGGGCCCAAAAACTGCTGGAAACCAAGGAAAACCCCAAACCAGTCGGCCAAAGGTTTCCTGCCAGCTCAGCAGCTTAACTGCAACGCTCCGAAAATCCTTTTTGCACAAAGGAACGATTTTCCCCGGTTTTGCCACGTTTTTCCCAAACTGGAAGATGCAGGGAGCATCTGGGCCACGCGGCCTTGGTGGAATTCCTCAATCCCTGATTTCCTTCCCACTTTCACGGGCGTTTTGGGGACAAAATCCTGATCCCAAATCAGTGGCGTTGGGGTCCCCCTGGCTCTGCTGCCTGTGGGGAATGTGCCCCCCCAGCGCCGGGAGCAGTGGGAGCACTTTGTGGTGACTTCCCAGGAATTTTTATTCCCGGGATTACAATCTCCTGCCAAGGCCAGAAGTGGAGTTTGGCCCTCCCCAAAATAGAACCTGGAGCATCGATCCCGTGTCCTGAAGTGCCCCCGTGGGCACAGGACACCCTGGAGGGGCAGCACGGGGGTCTGGGGGGCACGGGACCCACCCCGCGCCTATATCCCATGGGATGGGATCGATGGGATGGGATGGGATCAGTGGGATGGGATGGGATGGGATCAATGGGATGGGATGGGATCAATGAGATGGGATCAATGGGATGGGATCAATGGGATGGGATCAATGGGATGGGATGTGATCAATGGGATTGATGGGATGGGACGGGATGGGATGGGATCAGTGGGATGGGATGGGATTAATGGGATTGATGGGATTGATGGGATTAATGGGATGGGATGGGATGGGATGGGATGGGATGGGTGTCAGAGACTGAAAACAGCTCACGCCTCAAACACCGAAAGTTTTGTTCATGACAAAGAAGCTGCAAGCGAAGAAGCCTCCCTGAAGGGTGGGAGTTGAACCGAAAGTCAAACTGCTGATTAGATAAAGGGAAACCCATTGTTCAGTCACCTCGGGCTGAGGGAAAGGTGTGCACCCACCAAAGGCCAAAGGCACACGGTGAGTTTGGGGTGGGGGAGAGCAGAGCTCACAGGAGCCGGGTTTACACAGACTCCCCCCAGCCGAGGGGGGCGAGGAGGTTTCGGGTCCTCCGTTACACAACCCCAAACCGGCCCGGCTGTGGCACCCCCAACCCCACAGGCCACATCCACGGGACTTCACGTGAGAGACAGCCCAGGGGGAGGCACAACCCACCAGAGACCCCCCAAAGGGCTCCCCAGAGGCCCCACAGGACTGTCCATGATGCTCCAGACCCAGAGCCTGCTGTGAGCACGGCCCCCTCCCCAGGGGGACCTGCCTGGCCATCGCCACCCGGCTCAGGGGTGTACCCACAACCCCTGGGATCCTACACCTTCTGGGGGGACCTTCACCACCAAGAAGAGCAGCTGGAGAGCACCAATGGGACATCCTTGGGACCCACGGAGTGGTGACATTTTCCTTATTCAGTCCCTGTCACTCTTTCTGTCCCCCTCACCTGTTTTCTACTTCTTTCTTTCTTTCTCTCTCTCTCTCGTATTTAGCATCAAATAAAACCCTTACTATTGTCACTGGCAAATGGTCTCGTCTGCACCTTAATTTGGGCATTTCTAAGAATAATAATTGGATCATAACAGATGGGATGGGATGGGATCAGTGGGATCAATGGGATGGGATCAGTGGGATCAATGGGATCAATGGGATGGGATGGGATGGGATCAGTGGGATCAATGGGATGGGAT
>NW_024581012.1:47354-47645 GCF_017639235.1 Corvus kubaryi
CAATGGGATGGGATGGGATGGGATCAGTGGGATCAATGGGATGGGATGGGGTGGGATGGATTGGGATGGGGGGCAGTGCTGTGCCCCCATTACCCCTTTGGGGGGTTCGGGTGGGGTGCAGGGGTTGAAGAACAGGAGTCACGCTGAGATGGCCACGGATGGAGGTGCTGGGGACGGGTTTGGGGGGGACACGGGACAACACAGCCCCAGCCCCTTCCTCCCCCCCCCCCCAAAGGTGGGGACCCCCGTGCCCCCCATCCCTGCACTGCTGGGGCTCTGAAACACCCAGGG
>NW_024581012.1:52645-69956 GCF_017639235.1 Corvus kubaryi
CGGGGGAGGGGAACGGGGACGCCAATGCCATGGGGAGGGGGACACAGGGCGCGGGGGCGATGCCTTTTCCAGGCAGGGCAGTTTCCTGCTCAATCCCAAACCCTCCAGCTCCTCCATCCCGGCTCTCCTGACCCGTTTCTCTCCCCCAGGGCCGTTCCCAGGCCAGCCCTCGTTCCCCGGCCTGGCCCCCCCCGGGTACCCCCAGGCTCTGCCCCTGCCGCAGCCGCCCCCCTACCTTGACCCTGCACCTGCGTACCCCGAGGTAGGTGGGAGCCCTGTCCAGAGGGGCCCCTTACCCCTGGGACCCCTCCTGCCCATCGCCCCGGGGGAGCCCCAAAGCTCACCTGGTTCCCCTGGGCAGTGACACCCTCCATAGCCCAAGGGACCCCAAAAGCCCCGTCAGAGCCCAGCGGTGAATCCCAGGTGATTCCCTGTTCCCGCAGGCAGGTGAGAGCCCCCCGGGTGCTGGATGCACACCTGGCTGTGGGATAACACCTGCCTGACCTTGCTGACTCGGCGTTTTTCCAGCTCTACCGTCTCAGCTTCGTCCCCCTGGGCGCTGCCAGCGTCCCCCCCGTGTCCCCGGCGTACCCAGGTGCGTCCCTGTACCTGCCCCTGGCCCCGCTGGTGCCCGTGGGGGCCCTGGGCTCCCCCGTGGCCTATTTCCCGCTGGGACAGGTGTATCCACCGGGATCCGCGGTGCTGCTGGAAGGGGCATTTGACACCGGAGCCAGGCTGGGGACAGGGGGCAGCGGCGGCATCCCGGTGAGTGCAGGCGGATCTGTGGGATCTGGGGTTGGGGGGGAAGGTCTGGGACAGGTGGCACTGGCAGCATCGCCGGCAGTGCAGGTGGGTGCACACAATGGGGGGATTTGGGTGGGGAGGGAGCAGAAGATCACCTGTCCCTGGCCCAGGGGAGTCCCAGCCCCATCCCAGCTGGCCTTGGGCACTTCCAGGTGGGATTGGGGATCGCAGGTGGCTCTGGCTCACAGCCGGGCTGGGCGTGGCCAGTGATGCCCAAACCCTTGGCCATCTGACCTCACCTGTCCCCACACCTGAGCGTGGCACTTCCTGTGAGCTGGGGAGGGTCCTGCTCGCCTGGTCCCTGCTTCCCTGGGCTCCCTTGGCTCCCCTTCCCTGGAACCTGAGAGGTTCCTGCTCCCCTGGAATTCCCACCTGTGGCTCGTGGACAGGTGGAGAGCGTGTCCCCCAGGTGACAGCACAGGTGACAGCACAGGTGACAGCACAGGTGACAGCACAGGTGACAGGTGTCCCCCAGGTGTCCCACAGGTGACAGCACAGGTGACAGCACAGGTGACAGGTGTCCCACAGGTGTCCCCCAGCTCCCAGGTGCTGCAGGTGTCACAGGTGGGTCAGGGCTGAGTGTCCCACCCCCGGCCGCTGTCCCTCAGCAGGGTTTGGGGACACTGTTGTGTCCCCACAGCCCACGGGGGTTCGTGCCCGCCCTGGGAGTGACACCAACCTGAGCTGTCCCGTTTTGTGACAGTGACCTCGTCTCCCTCCTCCTCACATGACACTGACCGCGGCTGTCCCCTCCTGTGACAGTGACATCAGCTCTCTGCTGTGGCATAACCTTGTCCCCCGCTCCTGTCGTGACACTGACATTGCCTGACCCATCCTGTCGTGACAGTGACCTCGGCTGTCCCCTTGTCGTGACAGTGACCCGTCCCTCCGTTTGTGTCTTGCAGCCGCCGCCCGCCGGGTGCCCCCCGGGTGCCCCCCCCGGTGCCCGTCCCGCCCGGAGCCGCCGTCCTGCTGCCCCCACGCAAGGGGGGCTTCGGCCTGGGGGGGGCCGGGGGTGGCTTCAGCCTCTGGTGAGGGGGGGCCGGGTTTGGGGAGCCCCCCCCGCCCATCAGCACCTCCCCCCGGTACCTGGGGAGCCCCAAAGGCCGGAGAGGGGCCCCCCCGCAGGTGACACAAGTGGGTGATTGGGGGGGGGGGGGGGGTCCCGGGGGGTTCATTCACAAATTGGGGTGAGCTCAGCCCCGCCCTTTTCTCATTTACATGAAGCTCTAATTAATTAACGGCCTAATCACGCCCTGGGGAAGTGTTTCCCCTTCCACTGCCCTCTTGCCCCTGCTGAACCCATCCGGGTTTCCCTTCCTTTTGGGAAAGGTGGATTTTGGGTAGAAAACAGGCAAAATCTCCTCCCCAGAAGCGAAATTCCCTCTCCAGAGGCAAAAATCCCCTTCCCAGCAGTGGGAAGGGCACCTGAGCCCTTGCTGGCCTCACTCCAGGGGTCCCCCCTCACTCTCTCCCACCTTTCTCCTCCAGAAACGTTTATCCTGGGATTTTTTAACCCGCTCCAAGTAACCTTGGATTGTTTGCACTTCAGCTCTAATCAAAGCCATGACCGGTGCCAGGGCCGTGCTGCAGCTCCCGTGGGATCATCCCATTCCAGCCAGAACCAGGTTTAACCGATGCTTAATTAGCAAACGCTTGGTTTTAACTCAAACCTGGTGTTTTCACACCCAGATTCCTTAAATCCCAGAGGCTGGTTTCCATCTGTCCGGGGGCGTGTGGGAACTGTCAGTTAACACAGATCCGCTTGGATCGGGGACTGTTCGGGAATGGGATCGTTTGGGAGGAGGGTTATCAATGGGTTTATCAATGAGTTGCTTATCAGCGGGTTTATGAATGAGTTTTATGAATGGAACGTTTGTAGACGGATTTTTATGAATGGGATGTCTGTAAATGGGATGTGAATGAGTTTATCAGTGGGTTTATCAGTGACTCATGCGTGCATTGGTAACCAAACCTCCACAAGCTGAGGAGGAACATTTCAGGGATCCTCAATCGGGTGTTTTTCTTCTTTTTGGTTGTTATTTGATGAAAAAGGAGCTCAGATTCGACTCTGTTTTATCTTAGTATTTCACTTTAATCTGAATCCGTGTCCTGTGTGTGTGTGTGACCATCCCTGACTGTTCCCGAGCTCGGCTCTCGGACTCTCTGTGCTGCACTGAACTTGTGGAGTTTTTATACTAAAAACCAAAAATAAAATAAAGATTATTTTGAAAATTTAAATGAAGTAACAAATTTCTGTTGGGCCTCTGAGAACCCTTTTGGCTGCTGCCAGCCGGCGGTTTCCTCACTTCTTTCCTTTTTCCTGCTGGGCTGGGAACTTCCTTTTTTGGGGTTGTTATTTCAGGGGGGCTATTTGGGGTTTTTCCTGCCCTCGGGCACCCACATATTCCTTCCATGGTTGGCTTCATAAATTAAGGGAAAAACGAAATGAAAAACCAAAATCAGCCTCAACTTTAGGCAGAACCCCAGCTCCAGGGAATTTAGGTAGATCACAAGCTCCAGGAGATTCAGGCAGAACCTCAACCCCAGGGGATTTAGGCAGGTTTCCAATTTAGGTGGATCCCCAAATCCAAGGAATTTAGGCAGAGCCCCAACTCCAGAATTTAGTCAGATCCTAACTCCAGGGAATTTAGGCAGATTCCCGTCTTAGGAAAATCCCCCACCTCCAAGAAATTTCGGCAGATCCTCAGCTCCAGGATATTTAGGTAGACCCCCAACTCCAGGAAATTTGGGCAGATCCCAAATCCCCGATGCCGGGGAATTCAGGTAGCATCCTAACTTCTGAAAATTTATGTAGACCCCCAACTCCAGGGAATTTCGGGACCTGGGTGAATCCCAGGTGCGTCCTTAGATAAAATATTCCTCCTTCTCTTTGGCCGGAGCCTCCTCGGCCCGCGGGGCCACGTCCGGCTCCGGCTGCTCGTAGGTGCGGTAGGAGCCCTGGTTCCGGTACAGGTAAATCCCGATCACCACCAGCACCGTCAGCAAGGTGAGGAACACCAGGGTGATCACCACTGCGGGGGAAGCAGAGGGGAGCCCCGGTCAGCCCCGGGACGGCGGCACTGCCCCGGGGCGGAGCCGGAGGAGCGGCCTCACCTGCGATGACGGCGGTGTCGGCGTCCTCATGGCCGGGGGGGGTGGGAGCCTTCCTCAGGTACGGGGTCGTCAGGTCTTCCTCGGGACAGAGGAGAGAGGGAGGGCCTGAGCCAGGCGGAGAAGGTGGGAAGAGCCCGGAAAAGCGGCTCCAGGTGCTCACCTGCGCTCAGGTGGGGTCGCTCTCCCTCCATCGCATCGGCTCCTTCCAGGTGAAGGTTTGGAGTCCTTCAGAGCTGCCAAAAATAGCGATAAAAGCGGTAAATTCCCCACTCACTGCCCCATCGCCTGGGCCCAGGTGGGGCTGAGATCCCTCCTTCCAGTGGCTCCTTCCAGGTGAGGCTCCGGGTTCCTTCGGAACTGCCAAAAATAGGGATAAAAGCAGTGAATTCTCATGAATCTCCCCGAAAGGCTCTGCGCCAGGGGGCGGGGGGGGGGGGGGTGCGGCACCAGTAACGCACTGGTATCACTGGGACCGGGGTCGGAGCCGGGACAGGGAAGGACCAGCCCCTGACTGGATTCCCTTCCAAATTTTGAGAGCTTCAGATTGCTTGAAAGTCCTTGAAAATGCCCTAAATCCGCGGCCGGAGGTCGATGCCGCAGCCGGGACGTGGAATTGCTGGACCCACCTTGGCTGTGCCCGGTGGGGACCCCCGGGACCCCCCAAAGTGTCCCGGCGGTGGCTCCGGCGCTCGGGGCCGGGTGGCTCCGGGGCTCGGGGATTCCGTGACTCAGCGCGGTCGGGAGCGAATCAAATCTCATTTGTTTGTGGTTTATTAGAAAAGAGGAAATCGAGCGGCGGGAGCGCGGCCGCGGGTCGGGAGCGGGGCGGGGCCACGGCCGGGGGGGGCGCCGGGAATTGGGGCCGGGGGCGCCGGGAATTGGGGAAAAATGAACGTTCGGGATGGGCGGGACCCCGAGCAGGCAATGCCCGGCTCGGGCTGGCACAAGCCACCCACTCATTAAACTCCGTTTTACTTAAAACCAGCTCTGCTTTAAGCCAAACTTCTATTTAAACCCAGTTTTAATTTAAACCCAGCTTTGCTTTAAACCTGGTTTTGCTGTAAGACCAGTTCTGCTTTAAAACCAGCCCTGCATTAAACCTTGCTTTGTTTTAATCCTGTTTTACTTTAAATTTTGTTTTGCTTGAAACCCAGCTTTGCTTGAAACCAAACTCTGCATTAATCCCAGCTTTGTTTTAAACCCGATTTTGCCTTAAACGCAGCTTTGCTTTAAACCCAGCTTTTCATTGAACCCGGTTTTCTTTCCAGCTCAATTTTGCTTTAAACCTGTTTTTACTTTAGTCCCAGTTTTATGTTAAACACAGCTTTTCTTTAAACTTGGTTTTACTTTAAACTCATTTTGCTTTAAACCCAACTTTAAGTCCAGCTTCTCATTAAACCCAGCTTTGAATTAGATCTGATTTTGCTTTAAACCCAGCTTTCCTTTAAACCCAGTTTGCTTTAGACATAATTTTGCTTTAAACAGTTTTGCATTAAATCCAGTTTTGCTTTAATCCCAGCTTTGTTTTAAACTCGGTTTCGCTTTAAACACAGCTTTGAATTAAACCAAGTTTTGCTTTAAACAGTTTTGCTTTAAATCCAGTTTCACTTTAAACCCGGTTTTGCTTTAACCCAGCTGTTCATTAAACCCAGCTTTGCTGTGAAGCTCCCCCAGCAGCGCTGTCCAGGAAGCCACGGGCCTTCCCCAAAGCCAACCACGACCGTCCCAAGGAGCAGCTGCTGCTCCCGGGTGGCTTCAGAGCGGAAACTGGGTCTGACTTCCCCAAAAGAGATCGGGATTTAAGAGAAAAAGAGGAAAAGGCGCCGCTGGATGGAACGGGAGCTGGTCCGAGCCTCAGGGAGGGATTCTTGGGAAGAGTCTGGCACTGCTGGTGGGAAACACAAACCCGTTCTGTGCCCAGCTCCCGAAAAACAGAATGCTGGGACCCACAGCACCCAAAAACCAGAATCCTGGGACTCACCAAAGGTCTAAACCCAGTTTTATCTGAGGAAAGGTTTGATTTCCATCAAACCATCCGTGGTCATGGAGGTGGAGCTCCTCGTGCTCTGTCCGGGGGCAGGGATGCTCCCTGTGGATGGCCCTCGCTGCTCCCGCCTTGGGATGGTGGGAAGGAACTCCCCAAAGCCCAGCGGGAAGGATCCGGTGCTTCCCAGCGCGGAAATCCACGGGGAGTTTGGCGGTGCCAGGCCGGGATGCAGCCCGGAAGAGGGGGCTGGCAGCGGGAGTGAATCATCCCCAGCACGCCGCATCCCGATGGATTTCCATGGGTTTTTAAAGCAGGGTTGTGAAAAGCCCTCATCTTCCTCATTCCTGCGCTCCGGCCGAGCGGCTCGAGAGCCGCTCCCGAGGGAACCCAACCCCGCTCCGCTGCTCTGACCCCCAAAACTCCTTCAAGGAGCGCTGGGGCTGCAGCCCCCCATTCCCATCCCCATTCCCATGCGCATTCCTGGTGTCCGGAGGACAGGATGAGCAAACCACCCCCACAGGGATTTTTTATGGGGTGCTTGGCAGTGCCTTCACAGCCCCCCCGTTCCCATCCCACTTCCATTCCCATTCCCGGCGGATGGAGGATGGGATCAGCAAACGTCTCCACGGGCTTCTTTTTGGGGTGCTCAGCAGCGCCTTCCCAGCCCCCCCTTCCCCTCCCCAGCGGACGGAGGACGGGATTTGCTGCTCACCCTCATTTCTTCTCCGTCACCTTGCCATGATCCCCTGGGATCAGCACTTTGCTCCCCGTTTCCCCCTCAGCTTTCCTGCCGGATTTCCTGTTTTCAGCCTCTCCCTGTGGCAGGATCCGGCCTTTTCCCTCCCCTCCCACCCCAAATCCAGCTGGAAAATGCCCGGCCGAGCCCCGACATTCCGGCTTCACCCCAAACCAGCTGCACAGCCCGGCCCTCACTGCGGGGCTCCGGTGCCTCCGTGTCCAAAACCCCGTGCCTGGCGCACCCACCCCCTCCGAGCCCCCCCAGGGAACGGGAATTCCGGGGGGGCATCCCGGGACCCGGGTCCCGCTCCTCCAGCTCTTACCTGCCGGCACCATGTGCGGCTCCAGGTGCAGGCGTTGCCCAGGTGGAGGCGTTGCCCTTTCCCTACCTCACCTTTCCAGTTCGGCTGGAATGAGGACCAGCCCCCGGGATTCCTCCTCCGTTAACCCCTCGCTGGCTGCGGAGCCAAACCCTCACCCCGGCGACCGCGAATGGGGCTTTGTGTGGGAATGGGGGAATTCCGGATCACGGGAGGGGAAAATTGGGATGTTTGGGGGCTTTTTGGCATGACGGCGCATTTTCCGGGAGCTGGTGGAACAGGCTCGACGCCTTCTCCCTGAGTCACGGGTGTTGGAGGGGAGGGGAGAGAGTGACAACCCCCAACCCCCCGCACGCAGCCACCCCAAACCCGCCGGTGGGGATCCCCCCCGGACCCCTCCGCAATCCCAGATAGAGATTTGGGATTTTGCCACCTTTTCCACCTTTATTTCGGACGGGACGGGGGCTGGGAAATGCATCCTGGGGAATGAATTTGGGGAAGACGCCGCATTTCCCGTGGGATCACAGGGCGCTGAGGAACTCGGGGGGGTCCTGGGGGAGGTCTGCAGCACCTGAGGGATCCCGGCTCGTGTCCTGGCTCGTGTCCTGCTCCGGTGTCCCGGAACAGCCCTGGGAGAGACACGGGGGTGACACGGGCACCTCGTGATTCCGTTAAACCCCACCTGAAAGTGAACCCCCCCGCCCCATTGCAGCCGGCTGGGTTGGAGATCCCGAGGGGGAACGGCCGTTCCCGGGGCCCGACGCCGCGGGGAGGGGCAGGTCCAGCCCCACCTGCAGCACAGAGTGTCCTCCGGGCCGGGTTTGTCCCCCGGGCCGGCCCCGTGTCCCCACGTCCCGCCCGGGGGTCCCCCCGGCCAGGAATCCCCCTGTGCGAGCTCCCCGCTCCCACCCCTGGCGTCTCCCAGAACTTCCCACCTGAGTTTTGCCCACCTTTGGCTCGATATCCGTCACCTCCGCGCTGTCCCCGGTGTCACCGCGCTGTGCCGTGTCACCGCCGAGCTGGCACGGCTCCCGGGGACGCGCCGGTGCCGCCGCCGCGGGCCCGAGGACATCGCCGGGGACAGCAGCGGTGGGGGACGGTGGCACCGCGGGACGTGCCTGACCCTCGGCGCTGGTGGCCGTGCTGTCCCCTGCCGTGCCCGTGGCTTTTCCCGGCTCTGGGGACGCGGTGCCGGTGGCCTGGGCAATGGCCTCGGATAAAATCAGTGACGCCAGGGAGGTGGCGATGCCCTCGGGCCCCCCCCGCGCCCCGCTGTCGCCCCCCGGCTCCGGACCCCCGCTGGAGGGGTCGGCCCCCGGCTCCGCGGCTGTCGCCGATGCCTCCCGACCAGGGGACAGAGAGCGGGGGTCGGAGATGGTCTCCGGAGTCTCCTCGCTGGACACCGACACCGTCACCGATGTCTCCTGCTCCGGGGACGCCTTGTCGTGGCCGGGGCCGGGCTCCTCCGTCTCCTCGCTGGACACCGACGCCGTGTCCAGAGACCCCCCGCTGGCGGGCGAAGCCGGGGGGGGCCCGGGGGAAACAGCCCCCAGGTCCCCGTTGGAGGTGGCATCGGTGGCAGCACTGTCCCCGCCGGGGGACCCCAGTGTCACCTCCGCGTCCACCACGGGCGCCTTGTCCGGGCAGGGGAACATGGCCGGGGGGCTCACGGGCGAGGAGATGACCAGCGAGCGGCGGTTGCTGGGGGGGGAGGACACAGAGGGGTTCAGCTTGGGGTGTCCCCAAGCGTCCTTGGGGTGTCACTGGCCCAGCTTGCAGGTGACGCTGCCCCATCCAGCGGGACCCGGATTAACTCCCCAGGACCACCAAAAGCACGCTCAGCCCCTCTTTGGCAGACGCCCACCCGCCCCAGGGCTTTGGGACCGGACTCCATCACATTTGTGGGGGTTGGGGGCGATTTGTCCCCTTAGCCCCCGCCGTCCCCTCAGCTCCCCCAGGTGTTACCTGGGGACACCTTTGATGATGAAGACCTTGCTCGAGTGCTGCTTCTCCAGTTTGCTCATCACCTCGTACAGGTCTCGGTTGAGCTGGGGAGGGAGGACACAGGAACACTTCAGGGGGCCCCCAGGTGCCCCTCATCATCCGGGGGCTCAGCAGGGCCCCCAACACCTGGGGACACCCCGAACACTCTCGGGCTGCTCTGAATGAATTAAATGAAGAGTGAGGACTCTGGGGGTGTGGGAGGCAGCACCGGCGTAGCCACCTGGGGACACCTGGGGGGGCCTGGGGAGGCCTGGGGACACCTGGGGAAGCCTGGTGCTGCCAGGGGGTGGGGGAGGTGTTTTGAGGTGCCCTCCCCACCTTGCTCATCTCCTTGTAGAAGACGTCACGGAGGTTGGAGATGTTCTGGAAAACGGTGACGTAGCAGGCGATGCGGCTGCGGGGGGACACCAGAGGGGTCTGGGGGTGCCCACGATGTCCCACGGAGGGGATACCAGAGGGGTCTGGGGGTGCTCACCCACGTCCCACCCGCATCCAACTCCGTGGACCCCACAGGGAAGGGGGATGGCCCCCTCAGGGCCACCCCATGGATGCTGTGGAGTTGCCACCTCCCACTGTCACAGGCCCCCGTGGCCAATGTCCCCCAGGATCCCCGATGTGTCCCCAGGGTGGACTTCGAGGAGAGACCCAGGCCAATTCTTCCCTGCCATGGGGGGAACTCACCCTCCCGATGGCACCTGTGCCCAGCCCGTATCCCCCAGCCCCACGATGTCCCCCTGCCCCTGCAGAGTCCCCCAGCCCCACGATGTCCCCAGCCCCCGATCCGTGATGTCCCCAAACCCTTGCGATGTCTCCCAGCCCCGTGATATCCCCAGCCTGGCAACCCCCACCGTGACCTCCAGCCCCACGATGTCCGAAATCCCTGCAGCGTCCCCCCAGCCCCCGAATGTCCCCGAGTCCCCGCGATGCCCCCAGCCCCTGTGAGAGCCCCATACCTGCCGTACAGGACCGGAAGCTCCTCCCGCAGGTCCCTGTTCAGGTCCTCAAACACCGCCTGGGCTTTGTTGAACTCCTCCTCAGCCTGCGGGGAGGGACACGGGGGGGCCGTGGCTTTGTCCGCACGGCCGGGGGACTGTCCCCGCATGGGGACTGTGCCGGGGGGTCCCAGGGGGTCCCAACCTTGGCGATTTTGGCCTCATCCTTTTTCTTGGCGCTCTGCAGAGCCTCCAGGTGGTGCCGGGCACTGTCGTAGTCCACGAGCTTTCGACCCCTCTTGGCGATGCGCTCCTGGGGGGCGACAGGTCAGCCAGGACCCCCCCCGTTCCCCCTGTCCCCAACCCCGCCCGGCCGCGCAGGGGGGCACCTTGAAGTCCCCGAACTGAGCCAGGTAATTCTCCATGAGCCGCAGGGCTTGGTCGGCCAACTTCGCCTCGTAGTCGTCCCACAGGAGGTCATTGCTCTGGGGGGACAGGGACAGAGGTGACACCCGGGACCCTCCAAACCCCTGGGACAGGGGCAGAGGTGACACCCGGCACCCTCCAACCCTCCCGGACAGGGACAGAGGTGACACCCGGGACCCTCCAAACCCCTGGGACAGGGGCAGAGGTGACACCCGGGACCCTCC
This sequence comes from Corvus kubaryi, assembly GCF_017639235.1. Lineage (NCBI taxonomy): Eukaryota > Metazoa > Chordata > Aves > Passeriformes > Corvidae > Corvus > Corvus kubaryi. The sequence continues at coordinate 63,198 of NW_024581012.1, forward strand.
AACCCCCCCAGGCTTCAAGGGGACCCTTGGGGACACGCCGGGCTCACGTCGGCGATGGCTCGGAGCTCCTCGTGCCCGTCCCACTCAGGGCTGTAAATCTCCTGCAGCGTCTCGGCCACCTTGCGGGAGCTCTCGTGCATCACTGGGGGCACAGATAGCGGCCATTACCCCTTATCGATTATTTGTTATCGCTATTAATTAATTCGTTGTTGCCTGATGTTATTTATTAGCCCGGGTATGTTGTTCTAAATTATTTATTTTCTCTTTATTATCCCAGATATAACACATATATCCGATAGATGATATATGTATTATCTGCTTGTTTTCTATTTAATATCCCATATATAATATATATCCCATATACATCTATTTATTACCTATTATCCCACATACAGTATTTTTATTATTATTGTATCTTTAATATCTCTTTAGTATCTATTATTTATATTTTTATTATCTCTCTGTTACTTTTATCTCTTTATTATCCCATGTTTTTCATATATGAGATATAAATCCATGTTGTATATCTCGTATATGTAAGATATATAATATATATCTCATATATAATATATTTATTATCTATTATCCCACCTACAGTATTTTTATTATCTATTTTCTCTTTATTATCTATTTGTAGCTTACCATCTATTTATCCTCAATATTTCTTTCGATTTATTATTTCTTCTGATTTAATAATGATTCTTTATTAATAATCGATTTATTATGAGCATGATTTATCTCCTCTGATATTCCTTATTTATTATCCCGGCTCACAGACCCAGCGAGGCTCCCCCCGAGCCCTTCCCTGTTCCCGGGTTTTCCTGGGACGTTTGGGGTCGGTCCCGCACCTCTCACGGCTCCCACGAACCCCTTGAGGTCCTTGTAGAGTTTGTGCCCCTCGTTCTGCAAAACACGGCGGCGAGGAGGGGTCAGGGCTGTCCCCGGGGCTGGGGGGGCACAGAGACCCCCGGGCAGGGTCGGGGTGTCCCCAGTGTCCCCGCTGTCCCCCTGTCACCTGCTGCAGGTGGAAGTTGTAGGCGCTCTGCTCGAACTGCTCGTCTTTGGTTTCCACCGTTTTGCCCAATTTTTGCAAAACCTGTGACGGAGAGAGAGGGGAGGAGCGCCCACCACACCCCGGGGTCACGGGGCTGTGCCCCCCAAAACCCCCTGAGGGGCTGCCGAGGATCCGGCAGGGCAGGATTTATGTGGAAATGCAAAATTTCGGTGGGTCCCCCAGTGCTTTTGTTCTTTTCAGGAAAACAGTGAATTTTTGGGTGCCAACCCATCCCCTCCCGCCCCCCCCAAACCCTATGGGTGCAGTCCTGTGCACCCCAAAACACCCTGAGCCCCGACTGTGGGGCACAGGGGACACCATGAGGAGGATGAGGAGGGTCTGAGGCTGAAGGAGAGGGGAGAGATTTGGGGTGTCCAGGCTGAGCCTCCTGGGAAGAGGCTGAGTCTGGACTGGGGCAGTTTTGGGGTGACCAGGAAGCGATTCAGCCCCCCTGGGAAGAGACTGGGCCAGGCATGAAGGAGTTTTGGGGTGCCCAGGAAGAGGGTGACCCTCCGGAAAATGACTGAAGCCAGATGGGGGGAAATTCAGGATGTCCAGGACAGGCTGATCCGCCCCCCCCCGCCCCCCCCCAGAAGAGGCTGGGGCCAGGCAGGAGGGACTTTTGGGGTGTCCACAAAGAGCTTGATCCCCACAGGAAGAGGCCAGGGCTGGGAGCAGGGAGCTTTGGAGTGTCCAGGAAGAGGTCGGGGCCGGCCGGGAGGGAGATTTGCGTGTGCGGGAAGCAGCCGGAGCCTGGCCCGGGATGATTGAGCCCTGGAGAGCCCAATTTAGCACCGAGCCTGGCCAGGAAACCCGGGAAGGGAGGGTTTGAGGGGGGGTCTTTGTGTCGGCCTAAAATGGGAGTCACGGCTGCTTTTTTGGGCAGAGAAAAGGAAAGAGCCCCCTCTCCCTCCCCCCGAGGTGCCCCCCTGCAGCTGAGAATTGCCCTGCTCGTGCCGCTTCCGCAGCCCTTCCCCCCCATTTCCTGTGGGGCCGGTGCCGATCTCACCAGCATTCCTGGGACCACTGGCCACGCCGGGTCCTGCTGGGCACCGTCACCCCCAGCCAGACCACAGGGACCCTGTGCCATCACCCCACAGCCCCCCCATAACCTCTACAAGGCATTTTGGGTGGAAAACCCCCCATGACTAGAGAAGCCGAAGTATCTTGGGGAGCTCTGGGAGATGCCATCATCCAAAGCCTTGGAGCAACGATGACGTTGACCCAGAAACCCCCGAATTCCCACCCTCTGACCACCCAAAGGTGCCGAGCGGTGCCATTTGAGCCCCCTCGAGAGCCCTGTGGTGGGAAAGGACAAATCCAGTAAAAGCTGGGATCTGGGGGTGGGTGGCACCTCCGTACCTTCTCCTGGGCGCGGCTGAAGCGCTTCTGGACCTGCCTGGCGAAGAGCCCGGCGCTGCCGCTCCTGCCCTCGGCCATGGCCCCGGCCCGGCCCCGCCCGCGGCCCCGGAGCTGCCGTTGGAGGGTTTTGATGGAGGAAGTTGGAGGCAAGGCCAGGCAGCATCCGCTGCGCACCCCGGAACCCCCGGAAAGGCTCCCCCGGCGCCTGGCACAGGGCTGGGGCACAGGGCTGGGGGCCATGGAGGATCCGGCGCTGGGAGGGATCCACAAGGATCATCGAGGCGGCTCTTGGCCCTGCACAGGACAACCCCAAAAGTCCACAGACAACAAAATCCTAATGCTCAAGACTCTCGTCAGAAAGGTCCCTGACCTCTCGGATCAGGGAATAACCAGAGTTGGAAGGGACCCACAAGGAATATCAAGGTCACCTCTTGGTTCTGCAAAAGACAGCCCCAAAGATGCCCAAAATCCCAGTGTCCAAGAGCGGTGTCCAAGTGCTCCCTGATGTCCGGAATCATGGAACCATGGATATCCTGACTTGGAAGGGCCCACTGGGAATAAAGAAATGTGGAACATCTGGAGTTGGATAAGACACAAGCTGTGCGTCCAAATCTTGGCCCTACACAGGACAATCCCAAAAAACTCATTAATCCACAAATCCCAACTTTTTAGCCCTAAAATGAGTCTACAGCCCTTTGTGCCACAACTGGGGGCTCAGCTTTGGATTGGGGTGTCCCTGCGTGGGGCGGAGCCGTTGCCGCTGTCCCTCGCCGTGTGCCCTTGGTGCTGATAGAACCAACACGGGATCATTTGGAGATTGTGTCCCTGTGAAATCTCGTGTTTTCCTTGGAGATAAGGGCAGAACGGCAGCAGCGGCTTTTTACTTCCTCCATTTTTCTTTACCTGGGTGAGCCCATGACCCCCATGGTCCCAAATGCTGTTTGCCAATGCCTGTCCCTCGAGGGCCAAAGTTCCCCCCCCCAAACAGCCTCAATGTGGAGTTGAAGGGGTAAAAAAGGACACCGTTTTGGCCAGAACTCCGGGCTTTATTTCAAACCGTGGCGCTGCTTCATTTAGCCCCAAAGTCAGGCCCCGGGGAGGCCGAGCCCCGGCCCTGCTCCAGCGCTGGCTGTGCCGCGGGCTTGGCGAGGGGCTGGAGGTCGTGCCCCGTTTGTGCCTCGATTTCCCCAGGCCAGCAACGCTGCGGCTCCATTCGGGTGCTGGATCAGACTCTGGGACCGTCCCACAAATCAAGGCCACGGAGAGCCGCAGCCGAGGCCCCCCGGGGCCGAGACCGGGACAACCTCGGGACACGGCTCCGGGACACGGGAGCAGGAAGGTGCCGGCGCGGGGCGGCGTCTGCGCGGGAGCCGGAGCCGAGGGACGCTCGGGGTGTCCGTGGGGTGCCTCGGCCTCGGCGCCGTGTGTGCTTTGGCAGAGGGGCCAAGGCCGCTCGCTGGGGCCGCGGCACCTGCTTCCCTTCCCGCGCCTCCTCCCGCGGCCCCGTTAAAGCGCCCGCGGGGCAGCGCCTCGGTCCCGCCGTGGACACCGCGCTCCAGGATGATGCTGCAGCTCGTGCTCCTCGCCGCCCTCGCCCTCTGCGGTGAGTCCCGCCCGGAGCCTTCGGCCTCGGCACCTCCTGACACCCTCCCTGACCCCGCCGCTGGGGACTCACGCCGTCCCTCTGTCCCCAGGGCGCTGCTCCGAGCTCGATCTCGATGGGATGCAGCGGGTGGTCGGTGGGACCGAGGCGCGCTCGCACGCCTGGCCCTACCAGGTGAGTCCTGCCGGGGTCCCAAGGGCGATCCCGGGGCTCTCCTCGCCCCGGCACCCTGCGCTGAGCCCCCCCTGCCCGTGTCTCGCCCCCTCCCCAGATCTCCCTCCAGTATTACTCCGGGGGCAGCTGGCACCACACCTGCGGGGGCTCCCTCATCCGCAGGAACTGGGTGATGACCGCCGCCCACTGCGTGAACAAGTGAGCAGGGCGGGCCCCCTCCTTCCTCTCGGGAAAGCTCCTTTCCCCCAAAACCCTTTCCAAGGAGAAAGTCCGGCCGCCCCAAGCCGCAGCGCAGCCGCCCTTGGAGGGCTTTTGGGCTCCTCCGGCAGGGGCTCCACGGGGCTGTTTCGGGAGCATCCTCTCCCTGCTCTGACCCTTCCGCAGCAGCTCACGCTTGGAATGACCGTACTTTGGGGCTGAAGGAGTGTTTTTGCACCTTCCCGGCAGTAACATGAACTACCGTGTGGTGGCCGGCGAGCACAACCTCAACAGGAACGAGGGCAGCGAGCAGATCTTCAGCGTCAGCAAGATCATCGTCCACCCCTACTGGAACAGCAACAACGTGGCCGCGGGGTAAGGCCCGCGGGAGGGGACCTGGGGGGAGCCCGGCCGGGATCCGGCCCGGGGGTCCTTGTAACATCCTCTCCCTCCCCGCCGCAGCTACGACATCGCCCTGTTCCGCCTGAGCGGCTCCGCCACCCTGAACAGCGCCGTGCAGCTGGCGGTGCTGCCCCAGGAGGGCACCATCCTGCCCAACAACTACCCCTGCTACATCACCGGCTGGGGGCTCACCCGCAGTGAGTGACGGGCTCCCCCCGCCCCAAATTCCCCCGAGGCTGGGCGACGCCGGCAGCCCAGGGAGCTCTCGGAGCGCTTGGCCGCCCCAGGAGGCTTCGCTCGGGGCACGCAGGTGCCCAGCGCCGGCTGGGGCCGCGCCGAGCTTTGGGGGGACGGACGGGGCCGGGGGGCTGGGCGGGGGCCGCGGCTCTGCTTTCTTTGGCCGGGCCGTTGCGGGCTCCGGCGGCTGCGAGCCGCCGCTGACCGGCGCCGGCTCCGTGCAGCCAACGGGCAGCTGTCCAGCGTCCTGCTCCAGGCCTACCTGCCCGTCGTGGACTACCAGACCTGCTCCAGCCCGTCCTACTGGGGCTCCACCGTCAAGAACACCATGGTGTGCGCCGGCGACGACGGCGTGCGCTCCGGCTGCCAGGTCCGGCCCCGCGCCCCGCGCTGCCCCCCGGCACCCCCGGCGCCCCCCGCAGCCCCGGCTCACGCCGCTCCTCGCTCCGCAGGGCGATTCCGGCGGTCCCCTGCACTGCGCCGTCAATGGCCAGTACCAGGTGCACGGCGTCACCAGCTTCGTGTCCAGCCTGGGCTGCAACGTCCTGCGCAAACCCACCGTGTTCACCCGCGTCTCCGCCTACGTCTCCTGGATCAACAGCGTAAGGCGGCCGGGCCGGGCCGGGCCGGGCCGGGGCTCAGCCCCAGCGCTCTCGGGGCACCTCTGCGCCGGCCCCGGCCCCGCGCGGCTCAGCCCGGCCCTTTCTCCCTTCCAGGTGATCGCCCAGAACTGAGCAGAGCGGGACAAGCGCCCGCTCGCCCTCGCCCACGGACATCCCCTGACTCCCCCGCGCCGCGCTCCGGCCTTCTCGCCCCCGAGCCGGGGCCAATAAAATCTCTCTTCCCGTCTCTGTGCCTCGCTGCTGCCTTGTCCCGCGCCCGCCGATCCTTCCTCCTCCGGCCCGGCATCCTCCTCCGCTCCCATGCCCCGCACCATCCCTTGCCCGCCTCCTCCTCCTCCTCCTCGCCCCTCAGGGAAGAGCCCTGGGCAGCAGGAACCGGCTCCGAGCTGTCGGGGCAGCCCGAGCGTCTGTGAGATGCTGGCAGAGGGGGGGGAAACGCTGCAAATCCCCTTCCTGGGCAGCAAGGCGCATCCTTGGGAATGCGGGGGACACCCAGAGGATACGGGGCCGTCCCATCGCGATTTTCCCTGACACTCGCTCCGTTTCTCTTCCCAAACGGACCTCCTTGGCCATGAGAGATGCCGGGTTCGGGGACTGTCACCTCCTCGTCCCTCAGCTGCATCCTGCGGCTGTGCCACAACCCCCCAGCCCGGGGGCAAACCGCCAGCACCAACGTGCCCCAAACACCCAGTTTACGCCCAAAACAGACGCCACTGCATGGATCCAGTGGCCCCTGGGGGTTCCTCTCACCCCTTTGTCGTGTCCTGCTGAACAAAACACCCAAGGACAGCAAGATGGCCCTCCCAGCACCGGGGTGGCCGCAGGAGCGGTGGCTGCACCTGGCACTGCTGAAGCCCCTCGAGGGCTGTGTCCACTTCTGCCCCTCCCAACAAGAAAAACACTTGAGGAGGAGCTGGACCATGTCTGGAGAAGGAAACAGAGCTGGGGAAGGGGCTGGAGCAGCTGAGGGAGCTGGGGAGGCTCAGCCTGGAGCAAAGGAGGCTCAGGGGGGACCTTGTGGCTCTGCACAAGTCCCTGACAGGAGGGGGCAGCCGGGGGGGGGGTCGGGCTCTGCTGGCAGGGAACAGGGACAGGAGGAGAGGGAA
>NW_024581012.1:74956-76510 GCF_017639235.1 Corvus kubaryi
GGTGGAAAAAGAGGAGGAAAACGACGGGGAAGAGGGGAAAAGGGGCAGGAGTGAGGCAAAAGGGGGGGGGGGAGGGTGGAAGAAAGAAGGGCTCAGAGGAGCCGGGGTAGGACCCGCCTCAGGTTTGGCTGTGCGGGGCTCTGGGTTATCGCTGTGCAAACACGATTCCGGCACTCAGCACCGGGTCCGGGTCCCGTGTCCTTTCCAGGACACGAGGAACGCCCAAGCCAACGCCTCCGGCACACAGAGCAAAGGGAAAGCTGCCCGGGTTGAGGTTTCAGGAAATAAAGGTGAATTAAAAGCTGGACGGGAGCCAGCACCCAGCACCCTGTCACCGCGCTGTCACCGGGCCGTCACCTGGTCGTGCCGGCTGCGGTCACATCGCCCTGGCTGAGGAGGGGCAGACCCAGTTTGGGGGAAAGGGCTTTTCTGGCGGCTCCATCCCTGAGGATGGAGCCGGAGCTCCACACCCCGCCTGTCCCGACTGCTCAGGGATGGAGCTGGAGCCCCTCATCCTGCCTGTGCTCAGTTCCTTGGGGACGCAGCCAGAGCTCCGTGTCCTGCCTGTCCCCAGCTCCCTCAGGGATGGAGCCAGCCCTCCACATCCCGCCTGTCTCCACTTCCCTGTGGATGGGTGGATGGGGATGGGGTCCTGCATCCCGCCTGTTCCCAGAATCCTTCGGGATGGAGCTGGAGCTCCGCATCCCGTCCCCAGCTCAGTTTTCCCAGCCCTCCCTGTGCCAGGGCACTGTTCGGGGCTCAGGGAAGTTTTCAGCTCTTCCCCCGAGTTTAACCCAAATCCACGTTCCTGTGGGTTCCCCACCCTGGAGCTCACCCCAAACCAGCTCTGCCAGATTCCAGCTCAGCCGGAGCCCAGACCGGCCCGGCCAGCCGGTGACAGAGGTGGTGACAGACGGACACAGTGAGCAGTGACAGACACGGTGACAGACACAGCGACGGGTGACAAACGTGGCAGCACCAACCCCCGTCCCCTGCGCTGGTTTAATGCAAATCCCCCAAACCCAACCTTTGGGCACTTCCCCGCTCCGCTGTTCCCACCCAGGGCCGAGGCCTGTGGATGCTTTGGCCATCCCGGCACTTACGGCTCCGTAGAACGTCGGGGTCAGGTCGGGCACGAACATCTCGGGGTAGACGTTCTGCAGGTACCAGGTGAAGTTTCTGCAGTGCAGCCGCTCCCGCAGCCTGCGCCGCTCTGTGATGTCACCAAACGTCTTCTATCAACGGAGTCACGGGAGAAAATTAAAGTCACCTCCGGAAACAGCAGGGAAAATCCCAAAAAACTCCTTTCTGAGCTGGGGCTCAGAGCTGGGCGTCACCCCAGCTTTGTCATCACCCCTCACGGTGTGAGCAGCACTGAGACAATTGCGGGGGGGGGGGGGGGGTGACCCGGGCAGGAACCCCCGGGCCCCACCAAAAGCTCGGAGATATTTTGGCACAAAGTTTTGGGGTTGTGAAAAGAAAAAAAAAAAAAATCATACAAATCGATGTTTTCCTACTGGGAAACATTCTGGCCAAAGAATTAAAAGAAAGTAG
>NW_024581012.1:76610-91474 GCF_017639235.1 Corvus kubaryi
GGCTTGCTGGTTCCGGCGGTAGAAGATCTCCTTGTAGTCGTCCATCCAGACCTCGGCCAGGCGCACCTGGTTCCGGGAGATCACCTGGGTGCCCTTGGGGAAGGTGTGGGGGCTCTTGGAGCGGAACACGTGGCCCACGACGGAGCAGGGGATGATCTCGACCTGTCCCCCGCACTGCCACACCTGCGGGGAAGCCACACCTGAGGCGGGGGGGTCCAGCCCCCGGGCCCCCCAACAGGGAGCTCCCTGGAGGTGCCTTTGAAGGTGACCCCCCGTCCTTACCCTGAAGGACATTTCCACGTTCTCACCCCCCCAAATCTCCATCTGGTCATCGTAGGAGCCGATGTGCTCAAAGTAGGACCTGGAGATGGCAAAGAGGCCACCTGCGAAGGTCGGAGACCTGGGGGGGCCAAAGAAGGGGTAAAACATAAATAAAAGGGCGGAAATCTGAGTTTTGGGACATCACAGCCCCAAAATCAGAGTTCCCCCCATCCAGCTGTGGTGGCTTTGGTGGACAGGCTGGGCCCGGCTGCTGGGAGGGGACAGAGGTGACAGCGTGACACGGAGGGGCTTCGCTGCCGGCTGGATTCAAAGTGAAAAGGGGATATTGTTACCAAAAACCTGTCGCCAAAAACAGGGGGAGGTCAGAGCTCGGTGCCCCAATCCCTCCTCCTGCTTCCCTAATCTTTTCCATCTGAGGCTGGAACAGAACCTCGCCTTTATTCAGGAGAAATAATAAACCCCAAGGATTCGCTGAGCTGCTGGAGACGAGGCAGCGCCGGGAGCCAAGCTCCCGGCTGGAGGTAAAAGGGGCCTTTATAGGGACAGGAGCGTCTCCCAGGTGACCTGTGCACAAAGCCAGCCCCGCGGCCGCGGTGGGGACGGGGCCAGCCGGGCTGTCCGGTGTCTCCCCGTGGGAGCACCCGGCTTGTCCTGGGGCAGCAGCGGAGAGGTGGGAAAATCACCCAGGCTTTCTCTGCATGTAAAATAGAGGGATAAAAAGAGGGATTTTGGTACAAGTCTAATCCGCAGGTGACTTGTGCTGCTGTGCCAGTGCGGGGGCACCTGGGCATGCGAGGGTGAGAAGGTACAGACAGCAATTAAATCCTTAATGAGAGACTCTGCCGGAGGCAATTGCAAGGTCCATCCCCCAAGCCTCAGGCGAGGTTTGTCCTCCACCACCCCCACAGCTCTGACCATGCCCGGGAACAAACCCCCTGAGATCCCTCATGCCAAGAATCCTCGGGGAAAACCCCACTGGGAAGGGGCAGCACCGCCCACCCGGAGGCACCAAAACCAAGGAAAACACCAATTCGTTGGAAAAAAAGAGCAAACCCAGCTGGATAACGAATCCCCCCGTGCTGGGCTTACTTGATGGGGAAGGTCTCATCCTTCCTGCGCTGCCTCTCCCGGGGGGGAACGACCTCCCAGCCGAAAGTCAGGCTCCAGTCGAAGTTGCCCCGGCTGTGCTGCTTCCCGTTCTGGACGGGCTTGGAGAACTCGAAGGTGTTGAGGTCGATGGTGGCGATGTCGGGGCTCACAACGGCCGTGGGCTCCTCGGCGATGCGGGACAGGAGCGGCTCCAGCCACCCATGGAAACACTCGCCTGGGACACGGGGCAGGGTTGGAGCGGGGCAGCCCCGCTCACAGCGCCCGGGAGCAGACACAGGAGTCACAGGGTGGGCACTCACAGTGGGCATCCAGGAAGGTCAGCACCTCCCCGCTGGCCACGCTGGCCCCCAGCAGCCGCGCCGTGATGAGCCCCTTGCGCTCCCGCTGCCGCACCACGCGCACGATCTGCAGCTGCTCCACGTAGCGATCCAGCTCCTCCTTCAGGTACTCTGCGGGCGGGAAGAGCATCCGGATCCATTGGAGAGGCAGGTGCCGGTCCCTGCATCCCATCCCATCCCATCCCATCCCATCCCATCCCATCCCATCCCATCCCCTGCTGCTCAGACCCTGCAGCCGGGTTTGGGTTCAGGGACACCTGAACCTTTGCCCCAAACCCAAGTGTATTTTTGGCTAAAGAAAATGAGTTTTATGAGGGAAACTCCCCCTCCCGTCTAATCCCTCTCTGGAGAGGGACAGGGAATGACAGGGTGAGGAGGTCGCACCCCTGTGCTTGAAGTGTCACCAGGACCAAGTTGTTTCTGAGGGAAGGGACAGCGGACATGGGTGACCAGAGGAACCCGGGATTTCCTGGCAGATGCAGCCAAGCCAGGAGCTGGAAATGGCCAAGTGAGAGCCGGGACCGCCGGAAAACCGTCCTGGGAAGGGGACCCGAGTCCAAGCCACGTCCAGCCACAGTGGGAGCCAAGTTCCCGGGCAATGAAGCCCCGCGGCACCGCGAGGTTGCTGCTGCTCGGGAACCCGCGGGCGGAAAGGGAGAATTTATCTGGGACAAGGGCGGAGTCCGCTCCTCCCAGCGCCCCGACACTGAACCCCGCTTTAATTAGCTCGGGGTGCTCATTAACGAGGGTTGCAGCTGGCTGGGGGTGGAGGTTTGTGGGGCACCCGGTTTGTCCCCAGGGCTGGGTTGACAGCGGTGCTGGGGAAGGGAAAATCCCGGAGGTGCTCCGGGGTGGGTGTGGAACGGGGAGCGGCTGTTGGGAGATCCCGGGATGTCGGGAGCCTGAGCCGCTTCTCCGAGCGGCTCAGAGCTGCTGCTTCCAGGCATGGAAAGGGGCTTGGCATCCCCTGCATCCTGCCCGGGCTCCCGCACCCCTCTGATCCCGCATCCTGCCAGGGATTCTGCCTCCCTCTGGTCCCCGAATCCCCCCACCGCTCCCTCACACCTCCCTGGGGCTCCTGCACCCCTCTGGCCCCACATCCCACCACGGCTCCTGCATCCCTCTGTGTCCCCGTGGCCCCCACCCACCATCCGTGCTGGCATCATCCACCAGGATGACCTCTCGGAGCAGCCGAGCCGGGGACGAGTGCAGGACGCTGTAGACTGTCCGGAGCAGGGTGGACCAGGCCTCGTTGTGGAACACGATGACCACGCTGGTGGTGGGGAGGGGGGGGCAGCGCTTGAACTTCTGGTCGATGCACCTGGGGGACAGAATGGGGGGGGGGGGGGGAGGGGGGGGGACGCCCGGCCGGCCCCCCCCCCCCCCCGATATCCTCCCCCAACCCCACAGCGGGGGAGCAGCTCTGGCCCCTCCGGACTCATCCCTGCTTTGATTCCCATTGATTTTGGTTGAGTGAGTCCCGCTCCCGGCCCCCGTGTCCCCTCTTTGTCACCGCTACACCTGCTAAGCACGGATAATCGCCTGCCGGCGCGGGGGGCTGGATTCCTCTATCCCTTTCAAGGCTTTTTCCATCCCGAATTCCCCCCGTGTCTCCCCCATCCCACCCCCCCGCGCGGGCAGGGCTGGGGGGGCCCCGCTTTAATCCGGCAGCCCCTGGCCGAGGGCAGGCGGGGAAATCTCTGGAGTTTCCCCTTTTCCCTGCCCCCCTGCCCCAGCGGGGTCCGAGGCTGTTCCACTCGGATGAGAAAAGAAAAAGTCTGACCACTGGAAAAAAGGAGGGAGAGAGGGGAAAGGCGGGGAGGTGCCGGAGCCACCAAGCAGGTACAGGGACACACAAAGAGCCTGTTGCTACTAAACCCACCCCCAAGGGGCCAAAAATAGGGAAAAATAAGAATAAATAAATGCATATTTTTCATCTCTGCCTTCATTCAATCCCCTGCCAGTGCTGGCTGACGTGCTGGCCCAAACCTGCTTTAATTTCCTCCTAAATTTAAGGGAGTAAGCGGCCAGATTTAAGTAAGTGCCCATTTTTAAGTGGCCCCGGGGGCGCTTGGGCCCGGCTCTCACTCGGGGGGGCGGCTGTCGGGGCCCAGCGCCCGCTGCAGGGAGATGCGGTCGCTGGCGAAGGCGTTGAAGCAATGCTTCTCATAGCCCCGCTCCTTCTCCTTCGTCTCCTCGGGCGTCCAGCGATCCTTCTTGAAGGCTTTTCCGTCGGCCCCGGGGCTGGCGGGGTCCTGGGGCGGCCTCTCCATGAGCGGCCGCAGCTCGGCCGCGGTGTAGACGCCGGGCAGGCAGGAGCGGGCGCTGGGCAGCGGCTCCGGCGGCGGTTCCGGGGCCCCGATCTGCAGCCGCGGCATCGAGTCCCGCAGGTCCCGCACGGCGCCCAGCATCAGGTCCAGCACCTGGTCCTTGCCCTGCACGATGTTCCTCAGCCACGGCTCCTCGCCCGGGTCCTTGCGCCCCACGTCCTTCTGCAGGATGAAGAGGAACAGGACGAAGACGGCGCCCGCCAAGGCCACCTTCAAGGGGCTGTAGCGGCGGCGGAACAGCCTCATTTTGGGGTTTTGGGGGGGGGTTTGGAGTGTTCTCCGGCCTGGGATGGGGGTTCAGGGATGTGGGGGCTCGGGGAGCATCACGATGCGCTGCTCTGCTCCAGCGACCTGGGGGAAGGAGAAACACCTGCAGTTAATTCCTGGGCTGGATGTGCTGATCCCACTGATGTCAAAACAGAATATATGGTACTTGAGACATACTGTATTGCACTTAGAATAGATTCTATTGTACTTAAAGCGGAATATGTAAATATGCAAATATGTAAATATATAAATATATAAATATATAAATATATAAATATATAAATATATGAATATATAAATATATAAATCAAGGCATGGAACAGTTTGGGTTGGAAAGGACCTTAAAGACCATCCAGTCCAACCCCGTGCCACGAGCGGGGACCTCCCACTACACAAAAACTCAAGTTATTAATAACAAACAATAATAAATTAATACAATAGCAATGTAATATATTAATATATCGACATAGTAATGCAATATCAGTAACATATTAACGCATCAATATCGCAATACAATATTAGTAATATATTAATACAGTCATATAATATTAGCAATATGTTAATATAAAGTCAGGCACAAGCAATACCTGTAAAATTCATTCCCTCCCCAGCCCTTCCAGCCCCTAAACCCATCCCAAAATTAAAGCACCAAGAAAAGTGCGGGTTAATAAATGCCGGAGGATGTGCCGGACCCCCCCCCCCCCCCCCGGGCCCCCCCCCCCCCCCCCAAAGTTTCTCCTGGGTCTGATCCAGAGGCTGCAGCCTCCCCCCGCCACCACTCCTCGCGCGCCAAAGTTAACACAGAGCCAGAAATTTGCCAAAATATTTTTGGCCGCTGGGAAAAAGCCTTTTCCTGGGCATTTTCCTGCCTGCGAAGGAAAACTCGAGCAGACCCTGCAGAGCTCCGGGTTCGGCCGGGTTGGAGCAGCAGGTTCGGTGTCCGATGCCGTGTCCGGTGCTGCGGCCACTGGGAGCTCGGCGCCAGCTCCCAAATTTTCCCCGGGATCCGTCGGAGGCTCTGAGCTTCCCACCACCCCCAAACTTCCCGCGGCTCCTCTTTGTGAGCCGCGGCCGCCGGAGCATGGACGAGCCCGGCGGGATCCATTCACCGCCATCTCCTCCTCCTCCTCCTCCTCCTCCACTTTGGGGTTCCCCCCCCTTCCCTTGATTCCTTTTTTCCCTTTTCTTTTCATTCTCTTGGAAATGGGGCGGGGAAGGGCACCTGCCACAACTTCAAGGGCGAGGAAGTTTGGGTTGGGGAGGAGGGTCCCCGGGGTCCCCGCTTTGAGCGCCGCGGGATCAAAGCCGGACCACGCTCCACTGCCAAGGGCGCGCGGCCCCATCCAGCGGCTCCACGGAAAAGCAGAATCAGGGAAAAAACATCAATCCCCTCGTATTTTCTGCCATTTCCTCGGAATTCCTGCCCGCAGCTGAGCGAAGGTGCCCCCACCCCACCCCACCCGTGCCCCTGAGCACCGAGGTTTTCATCGCAGGGCGCTGCCGTGCAAGGCGGGAGAGGGGAAAGCAACGGATTTTGGGGGAAAATCCCCCGTTTCCATTATCCGCGCATCTCTCGGAGTTTCCTTCCTGCCACGTTGCTAACGAAGCTCGTTAGGTGTCGGTGCTAATTAACCCCAGAGGGACACTCAGGTGTGCAGGGGGGCGCCGGTTGTGCACAACAAGAGCGGCCGCTCCCGGGGGGCCCCAACCCCCTCCCCAAAAGGGCAAAAAACCCCAACTACAAGTTAAAACCCCCTCCCCAAAAGGGCAAAAAACCCAAATACAAATTAAAAAATCCCCCCCCAAAAGACCGGGGTGGATTTGGCACAGAGCCCCAGTGGGAGCTCCTGGTGCACCTGCGCCCTCTGCTCCAGGCCCCGCAAACTCCCAGCTGGATTCTGCTCCATCCCGTCCAGCCCATCCCGAGAATCCCGTGTGCTGGCCCTGCACCCTCGAAAAACAACATGAGAATGACCCAGTAGAGCCTGCTGGGGTCAGAAAAGGGGGAAAAGGGGTTTGGTGGGAATTCGAGGAGCATCCCCCGGTGGTGTGGGAGCGAGGGATGGTGGGAAGAGGTGGAAATCGAGAGATCCTCGTGGAGGAAAAAAAGGAAAAAGAAGAACAAGTGAATGACACCGAAACTGCCGCAGGCGAGGTGGCCACGGGCTCCACGTGGCAGCGAGCCACGGTGACATCGGGAGTGGCAGGGACGGGGAAAAGCCAGGAGCGGGAAGTGGGGCGCAGCAAGGGAAAGCCGGGGTTGTTCCCGGTGGGATTCAGTTCCAGTGTGAGGAACTGGATGTGCTGGGGAGTGCGAGGGGCACGAGCTCACAGGAAGCAGATTCCTGTCGGGCTCCCCCCGTCCAGGTGCTGCCCTCATCCCTTGGGATGAGCCCCAGGGGTCCTGGACCCGCTCCCGGTGGTGTGGGATGGGAGCCACGGGGGATGGGGGTGTGTGAGGGTCTCTGCCCCGACAGGGGTTCTGGGGTACTCCGTGGGGCTGACGGGGGCCGGGTCCTCCCTCTGCCCTGCCAGGAACTGCCACAGGCCCTGGAGCCGCTGGGCTGCTCGAGGGGCTCCATCCGGACCCCCCCCACCCCGGGGAGCTCCATCCCAGAACCACCTAAACCCCCTTGCACGGAGGGGCCTCTGCAGCGGGACCCCCGAGCACCCAACCCCCAGGAGGAGCCCTCACCAGGACCACCCTGCTCCCGTTCCCCCGGGGCGAGCCCTCCTCACCGGGAGCCTCCTGTCTCCCTTGCCTGGAGGGGGTGGGCCACAGCAGGACCTCCAGACTCCCTCCCCGTGGTGGGGGGCTCCGCACCGGGACCACCGGGACCCCTTCGCCCAGCGCAAGGACTTCACACCGGGACCCCCGGGCCCCCTTACCGCAGAGGGGGGCGCCGCACCGAGACCCCCGGGACCACCGGACCCCCTTTCCCTGGGGCGAGGGCTGCGCACCGGGACCCCGGGACCCCCTTCCCCGGCAAGGGCTCGGCCCTGGGACCCGCAGACCCGCTTACAGCTGAGGGGGGCTCAGCAGCGGGACCCCCGTCCTGTCCTGTCCTGTCCTGTCCCGTCCCGTCCCCTCTCCTCCCCTCTCACCGGCTCCACGGCGGCTGCGGGGCCGCAGGTGCGTCCGGGCGGGGCGGAGCCACCTGCGCTACCTGTTCCCCGCCCCCCGGGACAGGTGCACGGGCCGGGGCCGCCGCGGTCCTAAAGCCGCCTGTCCCGGGGAAAACGCCGGGTCCTAGAGGTGCCGGTCAGGGAACAACGCCGGGTGCTGGTGCCACCCACCGGCCCCGCGCCTGAAATGGGGGTGCCGTGCTGGGGACCAGTAAATGCCTGGCACTGGGGACACTGGGAGCCTCAGGGACCTATAGAGGTTACAGGCTGTGAGCCCAGGTGTGCTGGGACCAGTAAGGGAGTGGCACTGGGCGTGCTGGGAGCCACAGGGATTTATGGAGGTCCCAAGGTCATGACCTCAGGAGTGCTGGGACCAGTAAGCGCCCGGCGCTGGGGGTGATGGGAGCAGCACGGGAAAACCCCCGGGCCCGGGCGGGCCCCATCATCCAGCCGAGGATTTTCCTTTGGCTCCGGCGCTGCGCGGAGGATTTGGGAGATTTGAGCAGGAGCAGAGCGAGGATTAATCGGGATTATTGGGATATTCGCTGGAATATTAACTGGCTTACAGGGGATGAGGTCTCCGGGGCACAAACACCCCTCAGCCGCAAATTAAAGCGCTAATGAGCTGGAATAAGGCGTGAGGGGAAACTGAGGCACCGCCTGGAGCCAACCCTCGGCCCCCCCGAGCCCCCCGGGGCCTCCATCGCCCTCCTCGGGGCTTTTCCGAGTTCGGAGCCGCCGCTCTCGCCCATTTCATTTCCTGCTTCGGAAGTTTCGCTCTTCGCTCAAAACCCGAAGGGGAAATTCCCTCCCCCAAATTTGCTGCTGCTCGACTTTCGGGCAGCCGCCACTGTCAGCTCGATGTCACCGCGGCCACCGGGCAGGGCCAGGACAGTCCCCACCACGGTAAGTCACTTTTGGGGGGAAATTAGAAGGGTTTTGGGGTCCACGCCGGGCTGGGCCGTGGGGATGGGATTTTGGGTGCCCTGAACCCGCCCCGTTCCCCCCCGCCGGGTTCCGCCCCTCGCAGCCGCTCCACCAACCCCGCAAATGGGGAGTTTTGTGCTCCCAAATTGCTGCTTTTAATTGCAGTTTGGGAGAGGCTTTTTCGGGACATGAAAAATCTCCTGCTGTAGCTTCGTCCTGGTGGCACCAATCCGGGGAAATGAGGAGGAGCTGAGTCCCGAAAAGCCCCAGCAGGGATGGAGTGAAATCCATAACAAAATCTTCCCAGGCTTGTTAGGGAGTGACGGCTCCGGGTCACGCTCCAATTAATAATTAATTGGCGTCTTTCTATACAACTCTCAGGCAAAATAAAACTTGAATTAGAGGTGGAGTTTGCTGCCTCGGGGGGTGAAAAATATGTTCGGTTTTAAGGTTTTAAGGAGCAGAGGAACCCCAAAGAGCCAGAACTGGGGCGAAGTTTTCCCTCGGTGTGGGGCGAGCACCGAAATTCCCTGCGCTGGGAGCAAACCTTACCATTGCCTCTGAGGTTTTCCTTGCTCCAGGTGCATTTCCCTCGGGATTTCTGCCCTTCATCCCTCCCGGGGAATCCACAGCGTCGGAGGCGGCTCCATCCAGCCCTCCAGCCAAACCCCTAATTTGAGCCAGAGTTTAAATTGAACGCCGAGCTGAAACTTTCAGCGCTGAGCGGCAGCAAACCTGGAGGAGCTGACAGGAAGCCAGGCTGATTTGCATATTTATGCTAATTAAGATCGCACGAACCTTTCAGATCCCCTTTGCAGATGGTTTGCAGATTTGTGCCCAGCTTTGGGTTTATTTATTTTTTCGCCCAGTAATAATTGGTGCAAGATGGGGAAGCTGGGAAGTTTAATCTGTAATAAAGCAGGGACAAGCGTAGGGAGCACAATTTTCCTCCGTAATGACAATATTTGGTTAATTGGTACTGGGTGGGCCTGAGCTGGGTGGTGCTTCCCGGGGTATTTTTGGGAGGAGAAGGGGCTGAGCAGCTCAAAAAAAGGGAATTGTGTCCCCACCCTTGGATGTCGTTCCTTGGATGGATTTGTAGTTGGGGTTTTTTTTTTCTCTCGTGCCCAAAAAATCCAATCCTTTGGTACTGAGTTGGAAATACAGCTTTTTCCAGGTAGGTTTTTTCACTGAATGGGATTTTTGGGTTGTTTGGAGCTCGCAGAAGCTGTGGGGGAGAGGTGGAAAAGCCCAGCTTGGCTCTTCTTAGGAAGATCCACTTCCCTTTCCTTTTTTTATCTGTATAAATTATGAGAGAACCGGGAATGCTCCTTTCTGTGCAATCCCACACACCCACAGCACCCGGGATCTCGAGGTACCGGCAGCACCAGATCCTCGGGCTGGCCCTGGCAGCTCCTCACTGCCTGTGCATAACGCCAGTTATCAGTGGATGATTATTATTATGATTATTAATTATTATTACCATTAACAGGTGGTCGTTCCCTCTCCTCTCTCCTGCCCAGGTGTGAGGGAGATGGAGGAGCTGTTCCTGCAGCTCTGGGCGGAGGTGGCCAGGCTGCAGGAGCTGTGCTCGGAGCAGGGGAGGCTCCTCCAGAGGCTGAGGGCCAGGAAGGGGCCAGTCCTGGGTGAGTGGGGCCTGCAGTGTCCCCAGAGCGCACATTTGGGCTGGCAGGGCCGTTCCCACCTCTATCCCGGTGCCTGCAGGAAGCTCCCGCGGGAAGGGCGGTGGGGTGAAGGGGCTTTGAGCAGGAGCGAGCCCTGAGCCCATCGTGGCTTTTGGCTCTCGCTGCTCAGGGACACTCCTGGTCCTGGGACCATCACTGGGAGGGGGTGGGAGCTGGGGCTGGGGGAGGATCCGCAGCCCAGAAAACACCCAGAACCCCCTGGTTTTCCAAGGATTCCTCCTTCCCATACTCTCCTGTTCCCCCCAAACACTCACATCACTCCCACGGGGTCTGGCACCATTTTCCCAACCATAAAATGGGAATTTTGTGGCCAGGAGGGTTCGGTTTGGACAAAGCTGTGCTGGGAAAATGCAGCCTCCCTGCCCTGGGGCTCCCTCCTGTCCACCTGTGTCCTTCCAGGACCTAAACCAAAGCCTTTCCTGGGATGAGCCTGGAGTTTGGGGGCCCAGGGATGTCCCGGTCTCCTGAGGGAGCTGATGCTCCTCCAGCCCTCCCTGGTTGTCCTCAGTGTCCTTTCTCTGCTGGCCCAGGCTCCAGAGGAGACAGGGGAGCTCTGCCAGCCCGGGGGTTCCCCAAGCCCAGCAGGAAAATGGGGCAGTGGAAAGGGAAAACAAACCCTTCAGATTGCCAGGAGTGACCCCTCTGCCTCGCTCTGTCCCGAAGACATCCCGGTGTCGCTGCCCATCCAGTGCACGGAGGACGCGGTGACGGGGGAAGGCCAGAGGTCACCTGAGAGCCACCAAAACCACCCAGGGGCTCCGACATCCTCCGCATCCAACCTGGAGGGCTCTGCTCATCCCATGGAACAGCCCCAGGCCGCCAGCAGGCTCCCCCTGAGCCCTGGGAACAGCGTTGGAACCGGAGGCGCCGCAGCTTTTGGCAGCACCGAGGGGGAGAAGGGGGATGTGCCCACCTGGATGAGGACCTGGATCCTCCCTGTCCCCCGGGAAGGAGGGAGAGCTCCCTGCAGCCCACGGGGCTTGGAGACACTAAATCCAGGGGCTGAGGGCTCCTTCCTAAATCTTCTGGACCTCTATGAAGCCCCAGAAGTGCTTGAGAGGGAAGATGCTCCCAGGGACGGGGCTCTCCCTGTGGAGGCTCCGGTGGAGATCCGAGGGCCTGTGAAGGTAATTCGGGAGGCTGGAGGGAGCTGCGGCATCAGGGACTCTTCATCCTCCTCTCCATCAGTCCCGGACCCACGGGAAGTGTGGCAGAGTGGGGTTATTGCCCTAAAAAGTCTCTGGGCACCCAATTTTCTGGTTCCCAGGGGAATTGGGTACAGAAATCCCCCGGGGTCCCAGCCAGGACGTCCCTCCTGTGATCCTGGCGGAGGCTTTGAGGATCCCCTGGAGGAGTCAGCTGGGGGAAAAGCTCTCTCAGTCTCCTTTGGGTCTTCCAGTTAAACAGCTCTGAAGTATTTCCTTCCTTCTCCCGGATCTCTCCACCCCAAAACACATTTCCAAACCATTCCAAATGATTCCTGTCCTTCTGAAAGGACTTTTAAAGACCTCCTGATCTCTGGCCCCTCAGTCCTCCTGGTGAACCTTCACTGCAGTCCCAGGTCCCTGGGATGCCAAACCCATTTTCTTTCATTCCTTTTCCTAAATGAAGCCCTTAACAATTCTTCCATGGCTTCAGGGGCTGGGTATTCCCGGGGTTAACTCCTGATTTTGGGCCGTATTTGGGAGGGAGTTTTTTAAGGAGAAGGGGGAAGTGGGGCCGTGTCTGTCTGGGGAGGCCCCAAGGGGCCCTATCAGCACCCAAAGGACAACGGCACAGGGACAAGTGACAAATGGGCTCCAGTTTGCTGCTCAAAGCCAATTTTCCTCCTGGTTTGGCTCATTGGAAGCGCTGGGGAGGCTCGGGAGCCACGTGGGCATGGGATTGTCCTGTGGAATTGATGGAGGGTGGAGCGAGGGGCGGCTCGAGCTCCCCCAGGCTCCAGCCCAGCCCTGTTGGGCACAAAAAGGTCGGGTTCTGGGGGCTGCCCCAGGCCGCTCCTGGGGGTCTCTCTGTCCCAAATCCCTCTTTTCCTTGCAGACGTCCTGGACTCCGGGCTGGGCGCTGGAGGAGGGAACGCTCGGGTCTGGCCCTGCCTGCGAGGCCGCTCCGGCCTGTGACCTGCGCCAGGAGATCTTCCCCCCGGATGCAGCGGGACACGCGGAGTATTTGAGCCACATTTTGGCCCACCTGGAGTAGGACTTGTCTTCCCTATGGGAAATTCATGGATTTGTACCTTGACCCACGGGACGGGCTCTGGACATTCCCAAGCTGGACTTGGTGGCCTTGGAGGGCTCTTCCAGCCCTGGGGCTCTGTGGCTGATGAGGATCCTGGGATCCTGCTGCTGGTTTGGGCTGGGAGCAGTTTCCACCTTCCTCGTCCTCCATGCGGAATTTGGATCACCTCGGGTGTGTTTTGGGTTACTGATCTCCGTGGATATCGAAGCGGATCCCATCCTGGGCTCTGGAGGTGTGAGGGGGAGCTGCAGCTCCCGGGAAAAGGGAATTCCTCAAAATTTGCCTTTGACTGAGTGGAAAGGAGTCTTCCATAAATAGTTAGGGATGTCTGGAAAGGCACATTGGCTTTTTCTGAGAGTTTGGAGGGTTGAGTGGGAGAATCTCAAGGTTTTTGGGGTCACTAAGAATTATTTTAATTAATTAACAGTAATTTGGGTGTTTTATGGCACTTCCATCAGTGGTATCCAGGTGTTTCCAATAGGAATTCACTGCAGAAGTGGGGAATTGAGGCACAAAGCATGGACCAGCTCCAAATCCCTCTTTTCTTTGGGAAAAATCCCATCTCAGGCCTTTCTATTTTGCACGTTTCTCCCAAAGTGGATTTGGCATCTCCTGTTTGAGGAAACTTGTGTTGAAACGGAGAGCCAGGATCTCCTCTAATTCCAGGCATCGGGAATAATTGGGATCTCCAGCTCCAACATCTCCTCTTTGGCAGCACAGAGCAGTCAGGAGTGACGTTTCTTCCTCAAAACGGAGCCACTTTAATGGATTTACTCGTGACAGAGCTCTGCGTGTCCCCAGGGTCCCCGGAGCCACTTTCCAAGACAAATCCCACAACTCCTTTCCCTGCATCTGCAGCTTTGACCTTGGATTCTCCATCCATGGGGATACTGGAGCTGCTTCCAGCCCTGGGTAGAACCGAGGCCTTTATTTCCCTGAAAATGGGTTTTTGCTGGATTTTCTCGGGATTTTCTCAAGGTTTTCTCCACATCCCAGTGAACTTTCCCACCACCGCCTCCTGCTCCAAGTTTCCTTCTGTGGCTCCTCAGATTAACCGGGATTATTTGATGGGGTTTTATGCTCTTCTTAGGGGAGAAACCCTCGTTTCCCAGGCGAGTCCCTGGAAGCCGCAGATCCCAAAGGCGGAGCAAAGAACCCATCGATTCATTCCCATGGATTGGTACCAAATCACCACAGCCACCCGGAATGGCCGGAAGGAGAATCCAGCCGGGCTCCCCTCGCCTGGAGAGCGTGGCCGGGAAGTTGAATTCCCAAAGCAGGAGCGTGGATGGTTTTCCTCAGGAGTCAAAGCCGCCAGCACGGGGCTGGTGCGGCTCCACAGTGCCCAAAATCCTGTGGAAAATCCCACTGGGAGCGTTTGGAGTGAGCCACGAGGGAATTTTGGGCTGATCCTCCATCCCTAGCGAGCCGGGAGGGACAATGATGGACGCTCCACACACCTGGCCTCTCTCGAGGACATTTTTAGCTGTGGGGGTGATTAATCCCCCCCTCCCAGCTGGTCCCCAGGGACACGGAGCTTCCTTTTTGGATGCAGCCCTCTCCAGGGCAGGAATGTGCCTCTGCCTCCGAAATAACTTTAATTGCAGGGTGCTGGTGGGGCCGTGGGTGGGGTGTGGTTGTTGAGGCCAGGTTGGGCTCCAGGTGGGTGGGAGTCGTTTTGGGAAAGGCAGGAGCTGGGCGAGGGCAGATTCCCATAAGGAGAAGTTGGAAAATCAGTATTGGGTGAAAGCTGGGCCAGGAGAACTTGGGGATGAGGGTGTCCCGCTCCAAGCGGGGATGGAACCGGCCACAGCGCTCCTGGGGAAACCACGGCAGCAAAAACGCAGCTGGAAACGGCATTTTGGGTGGGAAATGTTCATTTTTGAGGGTTTCTAAATTCGGGTCTGGGCCGTGGGAGGGGCAAGGGGCTGCCCAGGTGCCGGGCGTGTCCTGACACCGAGCTCTGGGCACTAATCCCAAAACACCCCCAGATTCCAGCACCCAACTCCTCTGGGGCCACATTTTCAGAGGAGACAAAAGAAATGAGGGTGGGGCAGGGCGGGATTTCATCCCTCTAATGGGAGACTGAGGAAAAAGGGAAATTTCCTGCCCAGGAACAGCACTTCTCTTAAGGAAAAACTCTCTGCTGTGGCTGTCCCAAACCTCCTGGGAACTGCCATTGGAAATGAGGGAGAGGGGGATCATCTCTCCCCCCATCTGCAGCAGGAGCCCATCTGTGCCACCAGCGAGGATGGGAAGTCATTCATGACTCTGTTAATTAATAACTGACCCTCGATTTTCATCCCTCATTAAAGGAAGGGAAATGTTCCGTGATCCCGTTGTGTTTGGGCACGAGCTCAAGGAGGCAGAGACTGGAAAATGGGATAAAAAAATGTGCATTTCCGAGCAATTCAGTGACTTCCAAGTGTTGTTTTTGGAAGAGTTTTAGGTGACAGCTCAACCCTCCCAAATTTCTGAGCCTTTCCTGCTGGGACAAGGGGCTTTTTGGGGAGCAAAGGGCCAGGTTTGGCCTCAGTGGG
>NW_024581012.1:96474-104366 GCF_017639235.1 Corvus kubaryi
GGGGGGGTCAGTGCGATGCTGGAGGGAATCGGGGTCGGGGGCGCTGCCGAAGCGAAACCCGCAGGAAACCCGCCGGGCATCGCCCCCCACCCGCCGGCCCTGCCTCCTCCCCCCGCCCTCCTCCTCCTCCTCCTCCCGCCGGCCCTGGGCGGGGTTTGGCCCCGGCGCCGGGCGATGCTGGAGCCGGTGTGAGCGGCACCGGGGCTGCAGCCGGCGGCGGCCCCCCCTGGCCCCCACCCCGGGGGGGTGCCCGGGCCCCGGCCCAGCCATGCCCGCCGGCAGCAACGAGCCCGATGGGATCCTCAGTTACCAGGTGGGGGGCGGCGGGGGGGATGCCCGGTCCCCCCGGTGCGGCCGGAGGATGCTCCGTGGCTGCTTCACTGCGGCATTTCCGACCGGGGCGGGTGAAGGGGAGCGGGGGGGGCGGGGAGGGGAGGAATCTGCAAGGGGGGGCCCCAAGGGGCGTGCGGAGGGGGGTGAAGGGCATCGGCGAGGGGGGAGGGGAGAGGGGTCCGTGAATTGGGGTGCCGGGGGTATGGAAGGGGGAGTCCGGCCTCTGGAAGGGGGGGCAAGGCGGGGGGTGCAGAGAGGGGGCGAGAGGGGCTCAAGGTGGGCGCAGGAGGGAGGGGAAGAGGGGGGAAGGGCACCTGCGTGCTGTCTGTTGGGGGGGTCCCCACTGGGCCCCCGCCCGGCTCCTTCTCCGCATCTGGATGTGCCTCCCCTCCCTCCTGCCCCCCCCCGCCATCGGCCCTTTGGAGAGGGGACAAAGGCCACTGTCCCCGCCGAGCCCCACGCCACCCAGTCGGTGTCACCCAGTCGGTGTCACCCAGTCGGTGTCACCCAGCCGCAGCCCCGAGGTCCGGGGGGCTCCGGTGTTGTGCCCCCAGTCCGTGCCCGGGGGCGGGGGGGGGGGGGCAGGGGGCCGCTGGGTTGTTCCCCCCCCTTTTGGCGTCTCCTTGTCCCTTGCCCCCTCCCGCACTCACGGGACCGGCCGGAGGAGCCGCTCTGGGTGACCACGACAGGCGGCGAATTAATGAGAGGTTGGGAATAAATTAATCTGCCCGGAAATTACAGCAGGAAAGGAGTTTCTGTCCCCTCAGCACCGGTGAGCGTCGTGTCCTGGTGATGCTCGGCTGAGACCAGCGTGGCCCTCCCCAGCCCCATTTTGGGGGTCCCGAGACCTGTCCCCTCCCCCATTTCCAGCTGTGTCCAGTCCCGATCCCAGCTCAGCTCCTGGCCCAGGAGCCGGAGGGTCCCTGGGGGTGACGCGGTACGAGGGACCCCAGGGATGGGGATGGAGGGGGTGAGGGGGGGTGTCCCTGCTCTGCCACCTCAGCAGCCCCCAGGTACCCCCTGTTGCCCTCATCCCGTAAGAACGGTGGGTCAGTTATTAATTAATTATTAATTACACCTCGGGTGAGAAGAGTGACATCAATCCTCCCCACGCTGCTGGTGGCCGCTCCTGGTGTGTCCTGGGCTGGGGACCAAGAGGGCTCAAAGCTGGTCCTGAGCCTCTGCTTGGAGCTTTTCTTCATCCTCAATTACCCCAAATCTCCTCAGAGCAGGAGTTTTTATTTCCTAACCTGAGGAGTTGCAGGGAGTCAGGGAAACTGATGCAGAACCCCCCAAAATCCCTCTGGGGGACACAGAATCCCAACAAAATATGGAGAGGGGGACGGGATGCACTGAGCTCGTTACGTGGAGGGGGATTGAAATGGGCTTTCCTGCTTTGCTCCAGCCACTCCTGATTTCACTCCTAGTAGCAACAATTCCTTTCTGTCTCCCCAAAAAACAACTTCCAGGTGGCCAAATTGAGTTTTTTCTTAGAAAACAGAAAATTGAAACAACTCTGGCTGCTCTGAAACTCCAGAGTGAGCGATGCCAAGCTCGGCATCCCCTTTCCAGCCCAGTTTGGCTGATCTGGTGGTTCCCAGGCGGTTGGCAGTGAGGAGGATGGAGAGGGAAGGCTGGTACCCATCCAGGTATCCTGGGATAACTCGTGGTGTGGAGCCATCCCTCCTTCCCGCTCCATCCCATCCCCAACCCACGGGCCCACGGCCATAAAGTCCTGAAGTCCCCCCGAATTTCCTCTGGGGAACAACCCCTCCTGGGCCATCAGAGTGGCCTGACTGAGGCTCGGGGGCTTTGGAGTTTCCTTTGGTGGCACCTCTGTGTGGTTTTGGGGACGCTGCTGCATCCAGGGAAGGGTGATGGGATGTCGCAGCACCCATGGACCCACAGGTGCCCACCTGCCCGTCCTAAAGCTCCTGGAGCTCCAATCCTGATTAATAACCCAGCAGTGGGGCTCTGAGCTTGGATCCCGGCGGGATTTTCCCTGCTCAGCCCTCGGTGTCGCCTTCCCCGGCCGGGTCATTTTACACCCGGGTCACCTTTCCGGGC
Organism: Corvus kubaryi; assembly: GCF_017639235.1. Classification (NCBI taxonomy): domain Eukaryota; kingdom Metazoa; phylum Chordata; class Aves; order Passeriformes; family Corvidae; genus Corvus; species Corvus kubaryi. Next base: position 98,875 of record NW_024581012.1, read on the forward strand.
AGGTGACCTTTGAGTCCGGCGGCGCCAGGGAGGAAGCTCATTAAAGCAAACGAGTCTGGAGGATGGAGATGCCGGATTAGCTCAGCTCAGGAAGCCAGGCAGAGCTGGAGAGCGAGGAGAGGAAAAATGGGGCTTGTCCGGACTCTCCGTCCTGTGGCAGGACTGGCTCCGGCTGACGAGGATCCCCCAGGGGATGGGGCTCGTGCCAAAGAGAGACCTTCCTGGAATTCCCTGACTTTCTGCAGGAAGTTTGGATGGAAATCAGCCCTGCCCATGATGTCTCTTTTCCTGACAATTTGAACCTCACTTGTTCTTCGGGAAATTGGGTTTAAAATTCACCCAGAGGCTGATTGTCCTTCCCCTGGCAGGATGTGGCATTTACACCCCATTCCGCAGAGTTTTCCATGAAACAGAGCTGGGTTCTTCCCGTCTGCTGTGTTCTCCAAGTGGGCAGAGTTTTGGGGAGCGTGGCTGTAAATAATCCCCGGCTTGGCACCACGGATTCCGATTCCATCCCTTTTTATCTCTGGAGCTGAGGGGCACCAGGTGCCACCTTCTCCTGGGGGAATCCATCTGGAGGCTCACCCAAAACCTGGGACTGACGTGAGGATGGACGGGAATGGAATGTCCTGAGCGGGAAGGGACCCACGAGGTCACGGCAGTGACAAAGTGACCCTTTCTGGGAGAATCCCAGCGAGCACGGCCGGGGCTCTGCCGGGGCTGCACATCCCCCCGACAGAGGGAAAACTCCCCCAAATCCTGCTGGAGTTTCCCTGGAGTGCGGGAGGGGAGGGTTGGCAAAATGTTTTTCGGGAGAGAAGGAGACTGCCTGTGTCAGCCACGGGAGGTTTGAATGTGCCACTCCCAAATCCCTCCCTTTATTCCCACTGCCGTGGGTGTGGCCCAAATTCACCATTTTACCTAAATTCCCCTTTTTCATTGCGATTCATTGAGCCCTTTCACCCCGTGCCTTTTCCAAGGTTGGAGTTTAGTCCCTTCTGGCAGCTCCGGAGGGAGCAGGGTGCCAGGAAGGGCAGGAGGGTGGTGATGGATGTCACCGCAGCGAGGACGGAAAAGCCACTGGCGCAGGAAAATCTGGCTCCTGGGCAACGCGGGCAAGTCCGGGAGCGGGCGGGGAGGGAGCAACAGTCAACTCTGGAATCGGTCCTCAGGGACCAGCTGGTCATTCCCGACGGGAATGTTTGTTCCTCTTCCTCATCAAACTCCCCCGTGACTGGGACCTGAAGGTTTTCCACCCGTTGCTTAAAGCAGGAATTTGGGGGATTAAGAGCAGACTCCCTGTTAGTTTTCCCAGTGGAAATCATAATCCATTCTTTATTCTCCATTTTCTAATAACCTCGCGTTGGGACATCGTGATCAATACAAGGGCAGCGTTGGAAAGTTTCCTTACAAATCCCAGCTGTGGTTGCTCTGAACTGGCTCCCGGGGCACAGGGGAGCTCCTGCTCCTGGAATTCCATCCAGCGGCCCCACCAGCTCCCCCAGTTCCCTCAGGATTTTGCTCCTTTCCCACCTTCGGTTTCAGGAATCGAAATCTGGGTGTGATTTTTGTTGTTCGAATCATTTTCGGTCGCCGCGACGGCATCGACGCGAGGATGAACCTCACCCACTCAATCATCCCAAACCTTCCCTCTGAGCCTTCAGATGAGGAATGGTTGGGAAGCTGGTAGAAAACAGGGGTGGCTGGGTGTTGCAGGGGTTTTTCTTTGCACGGATGATGGGATTTTGGTTTTCTTGGATTGTCCAGGGGCACAAGGAAGGGCAAGGTGAGCAGTGGTGGCGTCTTTCCTTTAGTATTTGAGGCATAAAAGAATCATGGGATGGTTTGGGTTGGGAAACCATCGGACCTTCCCGCTCCAGCCCTCTGCCATGGACAGGGATAATTCCCACGAGCCCAGGTGGCTCAGAAATCTCAATTAAAAGATGGAAAATGCTGTTTTCCATGGAAAACTCGCACTGAGGGGAGCCCGAGCCTTGCTGGGCTGAAGAGTCACCTCTGCAGGACCTTGAGGGCTTCTGGAGGTCATTGGTGGCCACGTCCTGTGGCCAAGAGCCACCCAGGGAGTCCTGCAGGAACCACCCTGAGACCAAAAGTGGCTCTTTTCCCCCAGCTTGGAAATCCTGGTGTAGCTTTTCTTTTTCAAGAAAGGAGCCACAAAACCAAAGCAGGCAGTTGGGTATTTTTAGGTCTGAAATGCCCGAATTTGGGTCTGAAATCCCTCTCCCCCTGTAGTAACCCTTCCGGACTCCCAGCGCGTAAACATGGATGGGTTTATTTGGGAATGGGAAAAGAACCTCCCACAAGTGCTCGTTTTTTGGGCGGTGCCTGGAGGAGAAGCCGCATTCCTCAGGGAATGGTGGATGGACAGGGAGGGTGGAGGGAGCTCTGCACGCCCATGGCCAAAGTTTCCCTTCTTCTCCTCGTTAGAGACACGACGAGGAGGCCGTGATTGACCAGGGCAGGACGAGCAATGTGGTCAACATCCACTATGAGAAGGAGGAGCTGGAAGGTGAGATCCTGCTGGGATCCTGCTGGAGGGGCCACCAGACCCTGGCAAAAAGTCCCTGCAATGTCCCTTGCTCGGTGTCACATCAGGAGCAGCCAAACCTGTCGTGGTTCTTGATTAAACAACAAATTATTGATCTATGTTTTTAATGTGGTGGCTTTTAAAGCCCTCGTGGAGGCCCTGGTGTGAGTCGTGGCCATGGGGTTGGGTAATTCCCATCTGCTTTTCCCACAGCAGCTGCTCCTGGCTTGGGCAGGGCAGGAGAATCGTTTGGTGTGGTGCAGATTCCCTGTTTTCCTCCTGAAGTTCATCATCACGGGACTCCTTTGATCTTTCCTTGTCACCTTGTGCCATAAAAAGATTTCAAAACTATAATTATTGCATTATCTTCCCCTTAATGAGCAAATCCGAGGGGTGGTGGTGGTGTTGGTGGTGTTGTCCAGTCCAAGCTGGAATTTGAGAAGGGTTTTGGTGCTTTCAGGGCACATTTAGGTGACCCCAAACTGTCCCTTGGTGTGAAGCTTGAGTAAAACAGGCTTGGAAAAAAAAGGACAAGTCTGGGAAAGTCAGGGATCCACTGGAATTGACATTAAAGGAAGGTGGTGTGGGATTTTTGGGGTGTCCTGTGCAGGGCCTCGATGACCCTTGTGGGTCCCTTCCCACTGAGGAGCTTCCACGATTCCATGGTTACCTCCTGGGACGGCTGCAGCGACTGAGCCACCGCTCATTCCCGACCTCCCTGTTTTCCCAGGCCACCGGACCCTGTACGTGGGCGTGCGGATGCCGCTGGTGCGCCAGAGCCACCGGCACCACCGCGCCCACAGCCAGAAACACCGGAAACGGGAGCGGGAGAAGGACGCGGTCCCCACGGAGCAGGGATACCACTGTGAGTCCTGCCGGGGTGGCCACCACTGGCCTTCCCAGCCCGGTCCCTGTGGATGCTTGGCGTGGCTGTTTTACCAAAGAAAACTGGTTTTTTTAGCAAGACTCCCCTTTTCCCAAAGTTTTCTCCAGTTTTGGAGTTAAATCCATACTGGATTTAGGGATCGTGGTTTGAAACCGGAGGTGTGGGGAAGGAAAGCAGCTCATCCTCATGGAGGGGGGGCCGGAGGCTCTGTGAGAGCCCACAGAGAGCTGTGGGACAGGGGCCAGCCCTGCATTTATGGCTGCACTGGTCCCAGTGTGATGCCACCGGAATGTGGGCGTGGTGGGATGGATCCAGGCTCAGTAATGGGATGGGGAATCTCCTCCTGTCCCCAGACACCCCATCCCAGCGGGTCCAGTTCATCCTGGGCACGGAGGAGGACGAGCAGCACGTCCCCCATGACTTGTTCACGGAGCTGGATGAGATCTGCGTGAAGGAGGGAGAAGATGCCGAGTGGAAGGAGACGGCCAGGTAAATCCCTGGGATCTGGGAAGGGCAGGAAGCGGTGTCAGGAGTGGGGTAGGTTGGATACTGGGAAAAGGTTCTTCCCCCACTGGAACGGCTCCCCAGGGAATGGTCACAGCCCCAAGGCTGCCGGAGCTCCAGGGGCGTTTGGACAAAGCTCTCTGGAGCAGGGTGGGATTTTGGGGTGTCTGGGCAGGGCCAGGGATTGGACTCGATGATCCTTGTGGGTCCCTTCCCACTCAGGAGGTTCCATGGTTCTAGAAGTCAGGGAATGCTTGGACATTGGGATTTGGGGATTAGTTGGGATTTTGGGGGTTATCCTGGGCCAGAAGTTGGACTTGATGGTCCTTGTGTATCCCTTCCAATTCCAGAGTTTCCATGATTCCGTGATCCTCGTAGGTCCCTTTCATCTCTGGATATTCCATGATTCCAGAGGTCAGGGACAACGCTCTCAGTGGGATTGTTGGGGTGTCCTGCACAGGGCCAGGAGTTGCACTCTGTGATCCTTGTGGGTCCCTTCCAGCTGAGGCTGTTCCATGATTGCATGACCCCTGCTGCCGGCTGTGGCGCCAGAGGAGTCCCTGTTCTCTGGGATGTGGAACCTTCCCAGCTGCAGGAACTTCCTCCTGCTGCCCCTTGGTTTTATCCGAGGGGCTGGAGCCATTTTTCTCCGGCTGATCCCACCCCAAATCCGCAGGTGGCTGAAGTTCGAGGAGGACGTGGAGGATGGGGGCGAGCGCTGGAGCAAACCCTACGTGGCCACGCTGTCCCTGCACAGCCTCTTCGAGCTGCGCAGCTGCATCATCAACGGGACGGTGCTGCTGGACGTGCGTGCCACCAGCATCGAGGACATCGCGGGTACGGGGGAAATCCTGCCCAGGGATGGGCGTTTCCAGCTGTTCCCATGGGGTTTCTGGGATTCGAGTGGGGTTTGGGTGTGCAGCTCTTGCTGGCAGCGTGGGGTCCATTGGAAAGCGATTTTTGGGGTTAGAGAGTGACTGGAGAAAGTTCTGCAGCAGAAAGAGAACATTCTGCAGTAAAAAGGGAATGTTCTGCAGTAAAAGGGGAATGTTCTGAGGTAAAAGGGGAATGTTCTGAGGTACAAGGGGAATGTTCTGCACATTTTTGAGTGTTTCCGGGCCTGGCTCTTCGGCTCTCCCTGAGAGCTGACCTTCGTTCAATAATGATTCATTCCAAGCCATTTCCCCCCATTACACTGATTTCATTTGCCCTCCACACCCTGGAGTTCAGGGCTTTAAAGGCAGAGTGGCTCTGGCAGGGCCCGTTCGTGCTCTGACCTCGTGTCCCTGTCCCACCCAGACCTGATCCTGGCCCAGCAGGAGCCGTCCCCGGAGTTCGACGAGCGCACGCGGGCCAAGGTTCGGGAGGTGCTGCTGAAGAAGCACCACCACCAGAACGAGAGGAAAAGGAACAACCTCCTGCCCATCGTGCGCTCCTTCGCCGACGTCAGCAAGAAACAGGACCTGCACCTGCTCGAGAAGCCAGGTGAGGTCCTGCAGGGTTGGGGGCCAGGTGAGGTCCTGCAGGGTTGGGGGCCAGGTGAGGTCCTGCAGG
>NW_024581012.1:104376-106528 GCF_017639235.1 Corvus kubaryi
AGGTGAGGTCCTGCAGGGTTTGGGACCAGGTGAGGTCCTGCAGGGTTTGGAGCCAGGTGAGGTCCTGCGGGGTTTGGGACCAGGTGATGTTTCTGCCATGTTTTACCACGAGGTGAAGGTTTTTCCTGGGATTTGGCACCAGGTGAGGGTTCCTGACAGATTTTAGCACCAGGTGAGGGTTTCTGGAGGCGATTGTCACCAGGTGAAGGTTTCTGTCAGATTTGGCGCCAGGTAAAGTTTTCTCCAGGAATTTGCATCGGGTGAAGTTTTCTCCCAGGGCTTTAGCACCAGGTGAGGTCTTCTGCCTGTCTTTAGCATGAGGTGAAGCTTTCTCCCAGGATCTGACACCAGCTGAGGGTTTCTCCAGGCTTTGGCACCAGGCAGGGGTTTCTGGGTGACTTCATCCCCGTTAGACTTGTTCTGGCAAAAGAGAAACACCCCAGCTCCTCCTTTCCTCCCTTTCTCAGTGTCTTTCTCTTCCCTCCCAGCCCAAACCCTCACCCCTCACCCTTCTCCCACCACCGCAGAAGCTAAGAACGGGGTGACCCCTGAGACCAGCGCCATGGACCTGAGCAAGGTGAGACCCGTGCCCCTCTCCCACACCTCCAGGGGGGCCCTGAGGACTTCGTTTTTGGGGAATTCCCTGAGAATCGCTGGTCCTGCCCAGGCGGAGCTGCACTTCATGAAGAAAATTCCCAGCGGAGCCGAAGCGTCCAACGTGCTGGTGGGAGAGCTGGATTTCCTCCAGCAGCCCCTCGTGGCCTTTGTCCGCCTGACCCCCGCTGTGCTCCTGTCGGGAATGACGGAAGTTCCCATCCCAACAAGGTCTGAAGGACAAGCACAAAGTTTTTATTTGAAAAAACCCCAAACCCGCCTCAAATTGCCCCACGATTCAGGGCCCAAGGGAACAAGCGGGAGCTGCACGTTTCTCCCATGCCGCTCCTCACCTTCCTCCCTTCCCTGCTGGATCTTTGAAACGTACAGACCAATTTTAGTGAAATTGGCCCCAAAATGAGATTTGTGATTGGTTTTGGTGAACAATTCAGCCCACGGAGGAGGCGGGGAACCAACATGTTCACCCTTGTGGTCCCAGGGATTTCCCTGGGTGCTCTTGGAGTGAAGCCGCGTTTCCCTCTCTCAGTTTGGTTTTCCTTGCCCAGGTTCCTGTTTGTTCTGCTGGGGCCAGGAGGAAAAGCCCATCAGTACCACGAGATCGGCAGGTCCATGGCCACCACCATGACAGACGAGGTGTGACGAGATAAGAGGGATCTCGGGGTCACTTTTGGGGTTCTTCACCATTCCCTGTCCCTGGAGCAGTGAGGAAGAGGATTTGCTGTCCCAGCCCTTCATTTGCACCCCAAACCAGGCAGATTTACATCAACCCAAATCCTGGGGACTGAAACGCCCTCTGGGTGCATCCTACACCCCACCCTTCCCTACGGGGTACCCAGGACATTGTCCCCAGTGGTGGCATTGCCCGGGCCAGAAGAACTCCTCCCCTCTAAGCCAAAGCCTCCAGTGTGGCCACGAGGGGCAGGGCTGAAATCCCACCCGGGGTTCATCCTGCACCTCATCCTTCCCACATCCAGGGCTGGCACCATCCCAGTGGTGGCACTGCCAGGGTGGTAGAACTTCTCCTCAAGGCCATGAGAGATGGTGGCCTCATGGAGGAGATGACTACAAGCACCACAAAGCCCAGATTTTTCCTGTTGGGGGAATATTTCCGGCTGCCAGGAGATTTGGGGAAGACGATCCTGCTGTAGCCAGAGGGGAGCTGCCCTGGTGAGGGCACCCAGGGTGGGCTCTGCTCTCACCTGGGCTGGGCTGTGCCCTCACCTGGGCTGGGCTGTGCCCTCACCTGGGCTGGGCTCTGCTCTCACCCGGGCTGGGCTCTGCCCTCACCCACTCTGGGCTCTGCTCTCACCCGGGCTGGGCTGTGCCCTCACCCACTCTGGGCTCTGCCCTCACCCAGGCTGGGCTGTGCCCTCACCCACTCTGGGCTGTGCTCTCGCCCGGGCTGGGCCCTGCTCTCACCCAGGCTGGGCTGTGCTCTCACCCGGGCTGGGCTGTGCTCTCACCCAGTCTGGGCTGTGCCCTCACCCACTCTGGGCTGTGCCCTCACCCACTCTGGGCTGTGCTCTCGCCCGGGCTG
>NW_024581012.1:106628-106695 GCF_017639235.1 Corvus kubaryi
CTCTCACCCAGTCTGGGCTGTGCTCTCACCCAGGCTGGGCTGTGCTCTCACCCGGGCTGGGCTGTGC
>NW_024581012.1:106705-113270 GCF_017639235.1 Corvus kubaryi
CTCTCACCCAGTCTGGGCTGTGCTCTCACCCAGGCTGGGCTGTGCTCCCACCCAGTCTGGGCTGTGCCCTCACCCACTCTGGGCTGTGCTCTCACCCACTCTGGGCTGTGCTCTCGCCCGGGCTGGGCCCTGCTCTCACCACCTGGAGGTCTCCTCTGGGCAGGTTTTCCACGATGTTGCCTACAAAGCCAAGGACCGGGCTGACCTTGTGGCCGGCATCGACGAGTTCCTGGATCAGGTCACGGTGTTGCCACCGGGAGAGTGGGACCCATCCATCCGAATCGAGCCCCCCAAAAACGTCCCCTCCCAGGTGAGTGCTGCAAGGGGGACAGGCAGCACAACAACCCAAATTCTGCTAAACTTGGAATTCCACACCCAGGCCAGGAGCAAAACAAGCCGGTGGTTGATAATATACCAGAAAAGACCTGTTTTGAGCTGAATTCCGTGTTCACAGGAAAAGAGGAAGATGCCGGGAGCTCTGGATGAGAGTTCTTCCCACAGCAAGCCGGAGAAACACAGCGGTCCTGAACTGGAGCGGACTGGGAGGTGGGAGCTCTCCTGGTTTGGGGCCGCCTTCTGTTTTGCCTCCAAAATCTGAGCAGGCACCTCCCCTTCCAGCAGCTTTTGGCGTCACCTGGTTCAGTGAAGCGGCTCCACGTTGCCACCTTGGTCCCCTGGGCTGGGCAGGGGGACACCTGGGCAGGAGGGAGATTTGGGAAGTGAGGAGGTCTGGGAAGGTGGGGATCAGGGCAGGGGGGACGCCTGGGCAGGTGGCAGATTTGGGCAGGGGGGACACCTGGGCAGGGGGGCCCAGCCCCAGCATCGGCACCCTCAGGTTTTCTGGCTTTGGGGTGGCGGCAGGTCTGGAAACCCCTGCAGGTTTCTGCACAAAGGACACCAAACGTGCTCTCCCAGCCTGGTTTTTCCTCCCTCCAGGCTCTTTGGAGGGCTGGTCCTGGATGTGAAGCGCAAGGCCCCGTGGTTCTGGAGTGACTTCCGGGACGGTCTGAGCCTGCAGTGCCTGGCGTCCTTCCTGTTCCTCTACTGTGCCTGCATGTCCCCCGTCATCACCTTCGGGGGACTGCTGGGGGAGGCGACCCACGGCCACATCGTGAGCTCCTCCCTCTGCCAGGAGCCCCGGGAGGGGGAAACGCCCCAAACGGACCCCCCTGGGCTGCTGGGGAGTGTCCCTGCCCATGGCGGGTGTTTGGAACCCAAACCATTCCCTGCCAGCCCAACCCGCTGGTCCCTTCCAACCCAACCCACTCCATCATCGTTGAAATCTCTTTGCTGCTGTGAATTTCCTTTGGGTTTTTTGGGGGGTTTTTTATCCCTAATGATTTCTTTACTCCCTGCTCCCTCTCTTCCCTGTCAGAGTGCCATGGAGTCCCTGCTGGGAGCATCCATGACGGGCGTGGTTTATTCCCTCTTTGCTGGCCAACCCCTCACCATCCTCGGCAGCACAGGGCCCGTCCTGGTCTTTGAGAAGATTCTCTACAAATTCTGCAAGTGAGAAGTTTGTCTTCTATTTTTTTGGGGAAAAGATGTTTTTCTTTTTTGGGGTGGGGAGAAGATGTTTTTCTTCTCATTTTCTCGGTGGCAGTTGTCAGATTTAAGTTGTTTGCTGGGTCACAAAGGTCTCATGCTGCTGCTGTAGCACAGGAAGGGTGAGAGCCCTCGGGCTTGGGGGTCGTTTGGGGTTTTGGCTTGGGGTCATTTTGGGTTTTAGGGTTAAAATGAAGCAGTGGGAGGAGGAGGAACCAGAGGCTCTGGATGGATGCCCAGGGAAGGTGAGACAAATCACTCTGGTTTGGAAATGAGGGAGGGTTTGTTTTCTACTGAGTACAAAACTTTTAAACCTGATTTTTGCTGGAGGAGGAAATAGATTTCGCCCAAATATCCAAGTAGTTTTCAATTGGAATAGTTTGAGTTTTGGGGAATTTTTTGAACAAGTAGAAGCTTCTCCTGGGAAACGGCTCTTTTCCATGACTGTCCTTCCATCTTGGTGACGTTGGTGTGACACCGCAATTAAACTTCTCATTAAGCCCCAAGTTGCCGGTGGGTGACCAGGGCAAACCCAGCTGGTTTTGGTGTCAGGACTCTGGGGGATGTGGGAGAACCTTCCACAACCTCAATCAGCCTTCAAGGCATTATGACAACCTTAATTAATGCTAATTAAACACTTGGCTTCTCCACCCACACCCTGCAACCTCAAGGATGTGGAAACCTCAGTTACTACCTGCAGCCGCCACACGCTCCCAAATTGCTCCTGATTTTCCCTGGAGAACAGCTTGGCTCCGAGGCCTGTGCTGGCCTTTCCCCAGGAGTTTTGTGCTTTTCCAGGGAATACACGCTCTCCTATCTGTCCCTGCGGACCTGCATCGGGCTCTGGACTGCGTTCTTCTGCGTGGTGCTGGTGGCCACGGACGCCAGCTGCCTGGTGTGCTACATCACCCGCTTCACCGAGGAGGCCTTCGCCTCCCTCATCTGCATCATCTTCATCTACGAGGCCCTGGAGAAGCTGAGCCACCTGCGGGAGACCTTCCCCGTGCACATGCATAGCAAGCTCGACCTCCTCACCATCTATTAGTGGGTGTTCTCCTCCTCAGCCCTCTGCAGGTGCCTCAGGGGCTGTCCCGGCGCTGTTCCCTCAGCCCTGTCCCGCCTTCCCTCCTCCAGCTGTAAGTGTGAGCCCCCGGCTCATCCCAGCAATGAAACCCTGCGCTTCTGGCGGAGCAACGGGATCAACGTGTCAGGAATCACCTGGGGAAACCTCACAGTAACCGTAAGTGCCCTGGGCCACCGGTTCCTCTGGGAGGCCAGGGGAGGCCAGGGCCGCTCACAGGTGCCGAAGGCACCATCTTCAGGTGACTTTGGGCTTCAAAATGCTCTGAGAAGTCCCTGCTGAAATCTCATGGGTACTTTTAACCTGCTTGGTCCTGCGAAGGAGAGCCCACCTTGCCCAGCCCACGTTGCCCAGCCCACCTTGCCCAGCCCACGTTGCCCAGCTCACCTGACCCAGCCCACGTTGCCCAGCCCACCTGGTCCAGCCTACCTTGCCCATCTCACCTTGCCCAGCCCACCTTGCCCGTCTCACCTTGCCCATCTCACCTTGCCCAGCCCACCTTGCCCACCTCACTTTGTCCCCAAGCCGGGCTGTGGGACCGGGATCGAGGTTAAGGCAGTGCTTTGATTCTTGGAGCTTTGGAGGACTGCAGTTGCTGCCTGAAGGCCGTGATTGGCTCCCTTAATTGGTTCCTAAGGACTCCAGGCCCTGCTGTCTGTGGGGTCTCACATAAATTTGCATGTCTGAGCAGCTCCACAGGACTGTCCCTGGAAGCAGAGCCCGGGTGAGGGACAGGAGCTCTTTGGGAGCTCTCCAGCCCCTTTTGGCCTCGTCCTGTGAGCCCCGACTGCAAAGGGAGGATTTGTCTCTTTTTTTCTCCCACGGTTGTCCCAGCCCTCCTTCCCTGCTCCATCTTTATCCACCAGTTTCCAGCTTTTCCTTCCCCCTGGTGTTTTCCTCAGCCACAGTGGAGCAGAGGATGTCCCACCACATCCCACCTCTGCTCCTCTCCGTGTAATTCCAGCTCCACGTGTCACTTGTTCAGCCGCTGCTGCCCATTAAATATATTTACCTATTTATAATATACTGATATATTTACAATACATTGGTATATTGATAATATATTTACATTCATAACTTCTGTGGCAGCTGCAGGATCACAGATCTTGCACCAAGACCCTCAAACCCCCCCCGTTATCCCGGTTTTCCTCCGTGTCCTGATGCTCTGTTTCTCCAGGAATGTCGCTCTTTGCATGGGGAGTTCCAAGGACCTGCCTGTGGACGCAACGGCCCCTACGCGCCCAACGTCCTCTTCTGGTGCTGCATCCTCTTCTTCTCCACCTTTGCCCTGTCGAGTTTGTTGAAGAAGTTTAAAACCAGCCGTTACTTCCCAACCAGAGTAGGTGGAATGTGGTGGCCGTGACAGGCTCCACGCTCCTTTCCCAAAATGCCATCCCTGGAGCGCTGAAGGATTCGCCAGCACTCGGCCAGGCTGGGAAGTCCTGACCTTGGATGTCCCTCCCTCGTTTCCATGAGTGCAGAGAGGTTGCAGCATTCCCCGCCCGCCTCACGACCTGTTCCAGAGCGATGCTTGTTGGCTCAGGCAGTGGGAAATCAGCTCTTCCAAAGTTATTTCTTTTCTTTTCACCTTCTGAGCGTCATTTGCTGGAGTGGCATTCAAATGAGGAGTTGCCATGGAAAAACAGGAACGAGTGGTGCCTCAGTGCCTTATTCCCCTTTTACCCAGCCGTGTGGTGCCTTTCCTCATTTTTAGTATTTTTGTTACTGTTTGAATTAAAATTTGAATTTTCCCCCTAATTAAACTCCTTCTACTGTCCCCCAGCAGATCCCCAGATCTCCAACACGCAGCAATATCCACCCAAGGGAGTTGGCTGCGTGTCCTTGGAGTGGTGGGATTTTAGGAATTAACCAGTCCAAACATTGGGGGTGTCCCCAGATTTCCCATCTTGTGTCCTGGCCCCCTCTCAGCCCCGGTTTCTCGCCCCAGGTCCGATCCACAGTGAGTGACTTTGCTGTGTTCCTCACCATCGTCATCATGGTGCTCATCGACCTCGGGATCGGGATCCCGTCCCCCAAGCTCCACGTCCCCCACATGTTCAAGGTATCGGGAGGGGTTGGTGGAGAAGGCTTTTGGCACCTCAGGTGCCACCAGGTGATGTCAGGGCAGGTCAGGGCTGGGTTGGAGGAGGTGCTGGTGGTGAAACCATCTCCTGTTAGACATCCAAGGGCATCGACCCCCCCTGGAAATCAGGAGACAGCCCCAAAACCAGACACTGACCAGGAGAACCATCTCCGGCAGGACAGGGCTGGGCTGGAGGAGGTGCTGGTGGTGTGAGCGTCTCCTCTGCCACATCCAAGTGCATTGATTCCTTCCTGTCTTTGGGAAGACAGCTCCAAAACCAGGGGAGAGAGGACACTGGGAGAGAGGACACTGGGAGAGAGGACACTGGGAGAGAGGACTCTGGGAGAGGGAACTCTGGGAGAGAGAGCACTGGGAGAGAGGACTCTGGCACAGCGGAGGCCCCTGGGAGAGGGTGACACGAAGCCTGGGCTAGGAAATGCCTGGACACAGGGCTGGAGGGGAATGGAGGCCAGGGAAGGGTTTGGGCTGGGGCCTGATCCCGCCGTGTGTTGCAGCCCACCAGGGACGACCGTGGGTGGCTCATCAACCCCATCGGGCCCAACCCGTGGTGGACGGTGTTGGCCGCGCTCATCCCGGCCCTGCTCTGCACCATCCTCATCTTCATGGACCAGCAGATCACGGCCGTCATCGTCAACAGGAAGGAGCACAGGCTCAAGGTGAGGGGCTGCAGGGGTTCAGCCCATCCCCACCTGCTTTGGGAAGGTTTGGGATAACACCAGGATGTGTGGCAGGAGCTCTCCTGGACACGGGGACAGGATGACAGCTTTTGGGAGCAGCAGATGAATCTTGGAGTGATGGAGAAGGTGTTTTTGTTTTCAAAAGTCAGTGGCAGCTCCAGGGATCGCTCAGAGCCACCTCCTACCTGCAAGTGCTGGGAATTTCTTTATGAATGAAAAAATAATCAGTTTTTAAATGATTTCTGAGAAGCAGAAATGGTACAAACCCTCCAGACCCATTTTGTCTGATCCCATCAGATTTTCATGCAAGACGTGAAATCCACATTTGATTTCAGTTCTTATTTCAAACCTTATTTAAGTTTTCCAGAAGTTGACTTGTGCTTGAGCAGGGTCTGAGTCCTGTGGTGTTGTCCTGCTCCCTGAGGGATGCTCCCACTCCCCTTTTGCTCCCCAGAAAGGCTGCGGGTACCACCTGGACCTGTTCATGGTGGCTGTGATGCTCGGGGTGTGCTCGGTGATGGGACTGCCCTGGTTCGTGGCCGCCACCGTGCTGTCCATCACCCACGTGAACAGCCTCAAAGTGGAGTCCGACTGCTCCGCGCCGGGGGAGCAGCCCAAGTTCTTGGGGATCCGGGAGCAGAGAGTCACCGGCCTGATGATCTTCGTGCTCATGGGCTGCTCCGTCTTCTTCACCTCTGTGCTCAAGGTAAGTGAGGGATGGAAGGCACCTGGTGGCCGCCGGAGTTTGGGAGGGGATGCAAGATTCGGCTTCTGCCCCCAGGGAGGTGATCCCAACGCCAGGATGGGAACCAGCCACGGTGACTTCCCAGCCCTTCAGACCCAGTTTGGGGTGCTCAAGCCAAGCAAACAAGACAAATCCTTGAATTCCCAGGTGCCCCCCAGACCCTCTGTAGTGGGGGGGATCCTGGCTGGATCCCACCAAAGCTGCTCCTTCCCTGCCCTTCCCAGCGGGATTGGAGAGAAAATAGAACAAAGGTTCATGGCTTGAGACAAAGACAGGGACAGATCCCTCACCAATCATGATCATGGGAAAACAGGCTGGAATTAGGGATATTAATTGAATTTATTACTGACAAAATCACAGCAGGAAAATGAGAAGTAAAACCAGACCTTAAAAAGTCCTTCCTTCCTTCCTTC
>NW_024581013.1:0-29867 GCF_017639235.1 Corvus kubaryi
AAAAATGGGCCAGACTGGGAGAGGCCATGGGCCTGGACAGCAGTGGCAAATTGATTTCACAGAACTTCCAAGAAAAGGCAGGTACCGATATTTATTAGTACTAACAGATACTTTTTCAGGATGGCCAGAAGCTTTTCCTACCAGGACCGCTAAGGCTCGAGAAGTAACCAAGGCGTTACTACAAGAAATAATAGCACGCTTCAGAGTTCCAGCCACAATATCCTCAGATAGGGGACCACATTTTATTTCAAGGGTGGTACAACAAACCAGCCGACATTTAGGCATAGACTGGGAACTCCACACTCCATACCATCCCCAGTCAAGTGGCCAAGTAGAGAAAATGAATCATTTGATTAAACAGCAAATTGTGAGATTAGGGCAAGAAGCTAACCTACCCTGGCCCCAATCTCTTCCACTTGCGTTGTTACAAATTCGGACCAAGCACAGAATTAAGGAAAAGTTAAGTCCCTTTGAAATACTCTATGGGAGACCATATGGGGTACAGAAAGGCATATCTACCCAAATAGGGGAAGAGACGCTAACCACCTACATGATTGCCTTAGATAAACAGCTTAGAGAAATTGGAAAACATGTGGCTGGAACTCGAAGTCGAGGTTTGGACGGTCCTGTACATGACATTCAGCCTGGAGATTATGTATATGTTAAGTCTCTTACAGAAAAGACTCTGGAACCACAGTGGGAAGGACCATTCCAGGTGCTCCTCACCACTTACACCGCGATTAAGATCAGAGAACAGAGTGCCTGGATTCACCATACCTGAGTAAAGAAGGCTCCAGAGACCCCTTGGAAAGTGACCCCTGGGGATGATGAACTGAAATTGAAGTTCACCCGAACAAAATGAAAATGTCAGGGTGGCACGCAAGTATAACCCAGAAAATTGTTTTTCTCACAGTTATAATTGTAACCTTCAGCTGGGAAGTTATTCATAAGAGAGAGGACATATGGTCCCAAGCCTTTATGCGGGTTACTGGACTCATGGGGAGATATTCTGATATAAAAGATTTAAACCTGTTGACTGTAGTCACGCACAGAAACCAAATGTATACAAAGCAAGAATGGAAAAAACAAAGAACTTGGCAGCTCCAAGGGACTGTAGGAGAAAAAATCAAGATAGGATGCCGAATGGTTAACGGGACTACTCATAGAAAAGCAACCCAAATCAGTGTCTCAACTACTTCTACTGACAAACACCGTGAGATCTGTAGTTATTCAAGTGAAGCAGATTGTTGGTATAATTTTACATTAGTACAGATTGTGGAAGTGGTTTGTCTTTGGGGCCAAGACAGCAATGGACTCTCATTCAAATTCCAGATAAATGCCATGGCTAGGCCTACTACCCACTCTGACAATCAGATCCAAACCCAGGTCACATTACTTAAGTCTGAGCCAAAAGTTTATGAGATTGGCCCTTATGTAGTGAGGAACACAGGCCAGCAATTACTGCTGTTTAATCCAGAATGGTCTCTTAAGCGTGTAGAACTACTAATGCAAATTAACATTTCTGAGATCCAACCAGCCTGCTCCCCTTTAATTCAAACATCCCTTGAAGGATGGATGGCCTGGCTGCAGAAGCAAACACCCCTCAAAGGCAGAATGCGGAGAGACCTGACTGGCATGCTGGGAACAGGACTGGGAGTCATAAATGGGATTGATTCAGAGATACTGATGAACAAACTGGCCACAGCGACCAGTGATCTGACCAAATTAAAACAGCCCCTACAATCCTCCCTCTTAGCATTAGGAAACAGCCAGTGGCAAGTCTCAAAAATACTCCCAGACCTAGCAAAACTCAGCAACCTGGACCACGAACTGATATTAAACACACTTGGCACAGCTCAGGACAATGTCTCATTAGTCCTTAACTGCATACAAGCTCAATTATGGATGCAGTCCACAGCTTCCTTAATCATAAGAAAAGGTAATGAAGGTGTATTTCCTATTGAAATCCGAGAGGCTGTTTGGAACAATGCTACTAAACTAGAAAGCTCCAATCCTGGTGGACCTTGGTAAATTTCACCTATGACCCGATGACTAACATAGCTACTGCCTTCGTGCTTACGATACGGAATGCCACAGTTGATGTAATTCATCCTATTGTTGCATTGGGACTAAACCATAAAGGGACAGTTTTTTATCCCTCTGAACATAGAGTATGGGCTCGGATGGTAGGAGAAAACTGGCAAACAGTGAATTTACAATCTTGCATCACACGGGAACAACAAGGATTTATCTGTGAAAGTAATACACTTGATGCCAGAGACATATGTCTTGATGCAGAACAAGGCATTTGTCACTTTGAGATCCACCCAGACACTTCACCAAAAACTGTACTTGTATATATTGGTCAAGGCTGTGTATGCTTAAGAACTATCTGCACTTCTATGATAATAGATGACAATGTTATTAATGTAACTGCCATGAATCACTCTAATTTTTGTATTTGTAATTTTGCCAAAATTGTTGGGTGTAACTTTTCGTATTTAGCACCAGTTGTGTCCCATCAATTAATAAGGTCCAACTACACCATTTACCATAAATTGCTACCCACACCTTTTGGGATGGACCTAACATTAATAAAGCAATTAGTGAAACATCAGGACCTAATGGAGATTTTAAGGGAAATCCAAAGAAATGGGGAAAAGACCTTAATCACCGTCCATTATGACACACAAGAAATCAGCAGAATCTTGCAAAGAGTAAAACAAGACGCAAGCCATAACTGGTGGGACTCACTTTTCAGGTGGTCACCTACCGCAACAGGCATCCTAAATACGTTATGTCACCCCATCATTGTCTTACTAACCTTGGTTAGCGTCTGCCTCGTGCTGTCTATCACGTTACTAATTTGGAACTATAGAGTACTCAAAAGGTTATCAGTTCTAACTACTTTGTCAAATGCACACGGAAAAACATTAAGGGATGCCTACCAAAAAATTCATTAGAAAAAGAATTTAAGTATTAGTAAAAGAATTTACTAACTTTTAGAAAAGGGGGGACTGAATCAGGGGGATGGGAAGCAGGAGAATTAGTTTGTTAGGAACAATGCATCCAGCTTGGTCAGCATACCAGGGCAGGAAGAAAAGATAAGAGACCACTGATAAGGGCAGAGGGAGTCTCAGACAGACATCCTGCCTCATCCCAAAACTAGCTCAAAACAGTCTCAAAGCTTAAACCCAGGCCAGGGGTACAAAAGAGCATGCATAGGGAAGAAAGGTGAAAAGTTCAGGATGATGAAGACTCCTGACTTCATCAAAAAGACCCTCGGAAGACCCCTACCAAAGCCACCAAACCACACTGCGCAAGCGCAACGCGGATGTAAATGACTTTTGGGTTCATTATAATACGAAGCAAGGCTGGGCGGGACTAGGTGATGAATATGTATAGGCGTGTTGGGAAACTTAATGAATATGGAACTTGTAACCCTGTAAATACCGAGCTGAATGCAGCTGTCGGCACGCATGATTTTGGAGGAGCGATCCCCCGTGCGTCCCAGCTGGAAATAAACATACCTACTTTACTACTTCTTTAGTAGTGGTGGAGTTCTGTCCGCTCTTCACACAGACCATTGTGTTAGTATACCTTCAGGGATTCCTGAAAACTTGTAAGGGCCGAACAAAAAACAGTCAGGCTGACTAACAACAGTCCCAGGGCCAAGTAATCTTGTTCCACTCATACCAACAGTCCATCTCACGGGGCTATCACAGGTGTTCCCTGCCTCGTTGTTAAGGATTTACAGAGACAGTGGGATGGGAAATTTCTCACTTCCCCGTCAGCACAAGAAACACACCACTAGATGGCATTCAAAGCATGAGCCATAAATTTCACTGCCGTCTTGCCAGGATTTCCTTGATCTCGTTAGTAATAAGTTAAGGGAAGCCATTACACACCCAGAAGACCATGATGTTTTATTCAGTGAATCCTTGAATAATGATATTGATGCCTCAAGGGAATCTCGAAACAGATAAGCACGGGAGTTACCTGGCTAAAGGGCATTTCTCTCTCTATGGTGCTGTGAAAAGCAGGAATTGTGGATAACTTCTGAAGTGAAATATTACATAAAATAACACAGGAATGTTCCAATGAGATAAAATAAATAATAAAAGTGGGAGGAAAAAAGTAGAAGTCTGTGGAGATGGAAGCAAGCTACTTTCTAAATACACATGCAAAGCAAGTATACATATTTTATCCCTACACCTATGCCTCTTGACAGGGCCAAGAACAGAAAGTCTAGATTCCAAACAAAACCAAGTCTGGACAGACATCGTGAGCTCATTTTTTTTTTATCTCTCTGAAACTACATTATTGATTCATACAGAAAATAATTTTTATTTAAAAATAGAGGCACCATAGTTTAAAAACAGAAAGAATAAAGTCCTAATTACAGTACAGTGCAGAAGGACACCCTAAAGTTTCTGCTTTCTCTCTTCTCACAACTTCCTTCTGCTTCTTTTCTTCAGACTCACACAAATATAAATACACACATCCACAATTATTTTCAAAGAGACTATATATGCAAGAAGTAGCCAGGTAGGTGTATTCAGATGTAGTTTTATGCTACCTTGGTGCATTTCTTTAAAAGACCTAGTGGGACCCCTGGGAAAACCAGGGGGGACACCGCTCCTGATTCCATCTTCCCAAGAGTATTCTCAATTCAGCCTGTGCCAAGAGAACATTGAAAAAGGACTTTATGTCAACTCTTATAGTGCCTGTAAAGATGATCTATTAGACTTTGTACGCAGTCAGTTACAGCCCTTGTGTTGTAATAGTGAAATCATGGACCAATAAAATATTAAAAGTGCCTGTAGTCAAAATAGAACCTAGTCTGTATCCAAGAACATGAATAAAATAATATCTCTGAAACACAAACAAGACAGGGCACAAATAAGGGCATAAGCATTTGTTTCTGAAGCAGGATGAAGACATGGTGTCTATGGCCAGTTTTTAGTTTATTCAGAGTGGTCTTGACTCATCATGAAGCAAAAGCTGTATTGTTAGGAGCTGAAAAGGATGAAGTTCTAGGTTCATGGAACATATCACCCTCTGGAGTACAGAGAAAAATCAAACAGAGACCAGGGTAAATAAGGAACTAGTCACTAAGGAAGCCAGAATTTCTCTTTTCATTTTTAATTTTAATTTTTCAAAGGTTTGAATTCCTTTACCACGTGAAGTTATTCAAAGGTAGGCAGCAAATGCTTTCAATGATAGCTCTCTGTGTTTCCCATATAAGTCTGACTTCATTGTGGTATGTAACCCTTGCCACAAAAATCAGCGTTCCCAATTTATATTTCATGACCTACTTAAAAGACTGTAAAAATTTTGTTGCATTGAAACACATAGCAGCCAAAATATGTAAATAATTCAGGTACTTCACGTACAGCTGATTATCTGAGCCAAGCACAAAAGAAAATTCATTATGCTAATATTTTTACAAATGCTAGAGGCATATAGATAAGTGGATTCCCCATTGAACTGTATTGACACTTCCTCAGCATGGAAACCTTCAGACACCTTTTGAAATGATGTATTGTTGAAAAAGAAAAGATGAAACATTCAATTCAGCTCAGCGTAGCACAGTGGTCTTTATAATACACCATTTATATTACCTTTCCTCGTTAGCTTCAGAGACATATGAGATAATATTGGGTTGCTACATTTACTTCAATAAAATGAGTAGAAGCAGTAGGTCGTGACATGTTTTCATTTCAACTGGATTAGGAGGAGTAGAACTCATATAGGAAACCACAGTGTTGGTAAGGGAAAATCCATTCAGCTGTTTTATATAAGCACCATACAGAGAAACCTGTGCCTTTTTTTTTAACTAAATTCAAATTATTTCTTGTTTCCCTGCAAGTAGATTTCAAGTGTCAGAGTAGATTAGCTACCTGGAATTGATCTGGTCATATCTGCCTAGCTTATTGCCAGCCATTTGTGAGAAATTTTATTACAGATTGAGAAAGGAAGGGAATAAAAGAAGTTTATAGCCAGAGTAAGTTAATCCAGGTGTTGGTTGGTTTTTTGTTGTTTGTTTTAATTATTAGGTGATCCTATAAATCTGCCCAAAATCGATGGAACAGCAACAGCTTCCATGCTCTTTGTATAATCTAAAATAACACCTTTAAACCGCACAGTCCTCACTAAGTCCTGCTCTATTTACAACCAGGTGTGTCAGGCACAATCCACAGAGCAGATTCTGAGGTCCAGTGTGCACTGCATCCAAGTGGGAGGGATGTTATCATTCAAGCTGTATGCCATAAAGAAGCCCTGAGCTGTTCTTCTGTCTGAGTTGTTGAGTTAACTGATTCAGAGGAGGCTGCTGAATATGTGTATTTATGAGATTAATTTTTACTTCATAATTCAGTAGCTGTGTTTTCCTCTCTCCCTTCCTGTGGCCCCTTCCAAGCTCTTTCTTCAGCTTTCCTCTTTTCTCTGAGCGTTTCCTTCAATCTACCCTTTCCCCTTGCCCCGTTAAGAACTTTCTCTGCATTCCCACATTCCCTGACTCTTCTAGAAGACTTTTCACCAGGGATCAAACAAGCCTGAACATGCAAATCCCCTGATTAATTGGTGGGGGTGGGGGAAGGCTGCACCAGCAGCTGCACAGATAAGCCCTGAGCCATGGCAGCAGTTGCAGGCTGCTGCTTCTGCAGCTTGAGTGTAGTGGAGAGTTGGCTCTCCTCAGCCTCAGCACATTTCTGATATTACTGTGCCGAGGCTGAATGTGACTGAGGTTTGCCTATTTGTCAGGCCAGGCTTGCAGCTCCCCTGCTGTCAAGGAAAGGGGTTGGTGGGTCCTCTGACCTGGGTAGGTACTGCCAACCCAGCAGCCCCACACACAGTATTTGGCTTTCCTGGCCTGCAGCATAGGCCAAAAACATAAGGCAATTTTGTTTCCCTCAGCAGCCTGTGGTCCTTATGGATGCCTTCAGTTAGCCCAGTCTCTGAAGTAATGAGGCTGCAAATTTTTGAGTGTCAAAAAATGTCAGAATTAAGGTTATCTTGTGTACACAGTCTGAGACAGCCTTTAGTTACATCTCCTTGTCTCTGGAGTCCATGCCTGAGTCAACTGTATAGAAGTGGCAACATTCAATAAACTGCTATTTTTCCTACTCACTGTCAGAATTTAGGTAATAGATTTTAGGGTGGTCTTTCTGCAAATTGTAAAGCCCTTCCTTCTTTCCTTCAGAGGAATTATGGGCTCTTCTATGAGGCTCCCTTGCAACAGTATCCAGACACCTCACAAATACCAATAAACTCCTGAAGCAGTTGCAAGGTAAGTGGTATCCTGCTTGTAGTACTCAGGGCTCAGTCTGAGCTATTCGTCCACTGCACAAACCGCTGCCCCTGGACCAAACTGAGAAACTGACTCTGTATTAGGATGCTTTGCTTTCTGCAGAAGGTGGGGAAAGATATGATTATGGAATGAACAAGATACTTTGCCTTTGAGTTTCACGGACATTTTTTGTCTGTAAAGGAATAGTGAAATCCAGAGTACACGCTGTCCAGTCTGGTACACAAGCTCTGTATGAACCAGTTCCAGGTCTAGCTGCATCAATGCAGGGCTTTGCAGCCCAGCAGCAGCACCATGCCAAGGTGACTGCTGTTCTGGGATCCAGGCTAGAGTTCTGCTGAGAAGTCCATGAAAACTCATTGGCATCTGTCAAAGTTCCTGGGTGTCTGAGGTGGAACTGTATAGCGCCAGGCAGAGATATGGACTTCGACACAGATAGTTTTCTGCTCTGCATCCCTCAGGTTTAACACCTTCTTCTCTGCTTTTTCCACTGTGTCCGTGCCAGCTGTGTTCCTAAACTGCCACTTGCTCTTTGTCCTGCTCCAGTCCCCTAACCCATCTTCCCTACTCAGGCTGCTGCTCCCTGTCCCAGACAAGAAGTTCTGTAAGAAATTTTGAACACCGGGTGTCATTCCTGCCTCTGTTTGATCCAGATGGCTTCAGGCCAACATCATTCTCTCTGCTTAAAATCAAGGTTTAACTGCAGACCACAAACATATTTTTATGTTTTTTCATGGTCAAGTATGCATAAAACATCACTCATCCTCCTTTCCAACAAGAAAGGCTCATTGAGGGCAGGTGTCTCCCTTGTGAAACTGTGTCACAGTGACCATAAGAAAGAAATTTTCTTTGGATCTTCGTAAATGTGCTGTTAAAAAATAATCTTCCAAAGCTTTAAGATATTAGAATATATGTTACTATTCTAAAAGAAAATAGAATAAGGAGAGAAACAGAAACAGTAGTTACAGAATCATAGTAAGCACAATTGGGATGACTCTTGAGACGTCATCTCATCCTTAGTAATTCTTGCAATAAATACCTGCCCGAGACTTCTGTCTCTTTTGGCAGTCCCTCTCCCAGTACTTCTGTTCCCATTAGAACATCTTTCTCAATATACAGCTAAAATATCTCTTGTTTGGATTTAAGCCCATTAACTTTTATCATCCCCAGTTTGCACAGGTAGCAAAATGTTCGGGTTCATGGCAACCTTTTATTCAGTTTTCGATTATCTTGTGCCATATCAGTCGTCTTTGGGTCATAGAACACAAGACCCTCTGGTCTTTCCTTACTGGTCATATTTGATCATATTAAATTCTCCAGACTCTCTCAAATTACTTACATCTTTCCTGAGGGCAATACTCAAGCCTGGGACAGACTCCAGCTGAGCCTTACCAGAGCTGTGTTGAGCAGAGAGATTAATGCTCTATTACATCCCGGATATCCTGTTGTTGCCATGGGCAACAGCAAAAAGGAATAACCAGCGGCTGAGCCCCTTCCCATTAGTGAGAAGAGTATTTGCCATCTAAGCAGAATTGAAAGAGGTAAGGAAGGTTGTGGAAAGTGTAACAAAACAGGAAACAAAAAGCACCAATTGAGTCCAGATAAAGGAGCAGCTGAGGCAAGTGAAGGCATTACCACTACTCAATTTTTACAATGGATTAAATTTCTAAACAACTTCTGATAATTTTACTCCAAATTGTTGGATATTTTTAGTCATATTAAATGGCAGAGCTGCTAAATATGTGCCTGTTTCTCAAGCTTTTCAGAATTTGTTAGTCACTTGAAATACTACTCCAAATATTTACCATTGAGAAAATAATAAAATCCATATATAAACTGTTTTTCATGCCTCCCTTTAAAAATAAATGTATAGTTAGTAAAATGTTTGTTAAATATATTAAAATCAAGTGGTACAAATATATATACTGAGTTAAACCAAATCTATGTACTTTGAAATCAATTTTTTTCCCATGTACATTTCCAATACAAAGCAAGTTTTCCCTTTTTTCTATGGACCTGGTGTCCAGCCCCTGGCAAACACTAAATTTATTCCACTATCAAAGGGATCAGCTCAATTGCTATTAAAACATCCCTATTGCTCTAAATTTCACTCAAAATATTATTTCCATATCTTATTTGATGTGTACAGTTTCAAAGACTCTTCTTAGAATTTGCTATAAAATGTAGATTAAAGGTGAAATGAAGGTCAGTTTTGTAAAGTTGATGGTGCTGGGAGTGACAAGAAATTCTGTTTCCCCTGCATTTGTGACACTTTTAGGGCTTTCTAGACCCCATAAGAGCAGCACTGGCTACAGGGAAGAAACACCTTCCTAAAATGTGTAGGTACCATAGCAACACAGAGTTATCAAGTGACATTAACAAAGACCTGCAGCATTAATTATTTCACCAACATTAATATTCTAAATATTCATAATACTAATATGTTTACAGCCCTAAATAATATTATAGCTGTTTTAAGGAGCTCTGTAAGAAATAAAGAGCCTGCAGGACACTCTCAAGCAGATTGACAAAGTAGTCTCTGGTTTTAAAGCCACACCAAATGAGTTGATAGCCACATGCACTTGGTTACAAATGCTTTCCTACTCACTGACTCCTGCTTGATGTGGAGCATATTCAGCTACAGCCTCTGTGGCAGCAAGCAAACCTTTGAATACTTGTGACAATCCTAACGGCCAGCTTCTCCAGTCTCATTCCACATGGAGATGACCTGAGCTGAAGAGAAAAATACGTTCTCTGAAAGATCATAAGTGGAATTTTCATAAGTACCCAAATAAGGTATTATAGATGTCTCCTTCAAGGAGACAGAAGGTCTACAAGTTTGGCTTTTATAAGACTCAGCCTTCTTCTCACCTCTATTTATCTATTTATAAAAGGAGTGTAAGTCCCAAATAATGCAGATACCTTTTAAAATTTTGCTGTTAAGGAACCACTCTTCAGCTGGGAGGAATGTGAACATTAGGCCGCATGAAGTGTCTTTACCTCCATTTTTAAAGCCTGTATCGGGTGTTCCTGATTAAGCATGGCACTGGGATACATCCTACGCTGTAAAAGAAATAGTGGAATTTGAAGTGGGTGTTAAAAAAGGGATCTTACAAACTTAATCCTCTTTTGGAGTTTGACAGCACAGAAATGTGTGGTGTTCAACACATGGCTGTGAGGAATAGCTGACCTTATTACCTGACTTTATTTACCTGCACTTTTAGAACAAGAAAAACTCTAGTCCTCTTTAAGCCAGTTGATCAGCTCATCTCCCTACCTTTTCAGAACATGCTGTAGACACAGATAAAATATGCTGATAGACACAGTATTATGAGTGGTTTTGTTGCACTGACTAGGCATAAAGATTAATGTGGCAAACAGCCTCTGTAACCCACTGTTGACTCACAGACAGTTACACGTTCTCAACACCTTTAAAGATTGGGGCACACTAAAGGACATCTCCTTTACTACTGCAATCTTGACAAAATAGTGATAAACTTTGAAAGAGCAGTAGCAAAACACTTCCTGTTGGTCAGATCCATCCAATGAAAGTTTTTAAGTCCACAGGCAAAACCAATATGCATCATCTCTGCTCAACTTTTTCAGAACAGTTCATTTCTAAAAATATAACACTTGATTTTCTCAAACTGACGTTACTTTTCATTTCTCCATTCTCTCGTAAAATGCTGTTGAGTTGCATTACCTCTCACTGGATTTTGAAAATTCAAAGTGATTTTCATTATAGAAGTCTCTTCCTTTATTGTTTTCATTAATAGGCTCTCTGGATTCTGAAAGTTGTACATTTTTTTGAAAAATCTAATTCGGTTCTGTTTTCTTGCCTTTACTTGGGTGTACTAAAGCTCAATTAATCATTGCCAAGCAGTCTATTCTAGGCTACCTTCTTCAATTTGATTAGGAAATTATTTTGAAAGATTTGCTGCTGCTGCCTTGGAAGTGCTGTGAGGGATCTTACCATGTCAAACTTTCTCTATTATGCCTGAGGTTTCTACTAAAAACCTTTTGAAATCCATTAACAATCAGATAGTACAGTAAATACCAGTGTTGTTGTAAGTACACTGTGGTCATAATAGTGCTCTTCCATTCAAAACGAGAGAAAATAAAAAGGACTTTTGTAAAAAAGCTCTTTGGAGTGACTTGCATTCATTTGCATCTGACTCAGGAAGTGAAGAACAAATTCCCTCTACTGAGCTGATTCTCCTCTATCTAACATGGAAAATAGCTGCAAATGCATAAATAAGTGTGATATGCTGTAGTGTGGCATTACTGCAATGTCATTCATTGTAAACATGCTGCAGGCGTCTCCTTTTACCTGCTCCTTTGTTCTTTATTTTTATTCTAGATAATAAGCTGAAAGGAAATATTCAAAGCTATTTTTGTCTCTATATGTATGGATTTAGTATGCCCTAAAAACACTAAACCAACAACAGTATAGAGCTAGATTCCTTTTTCCAGGTAAAAGAGGAGTAGCTCAAGCAGAAATAATTCAAACAACATAAAAAGGATTTCATTCATTGTTTTCCTGCATTTTATTTCATTGTTACCCTGGTTATAAGTGGAAAAGATTAATAAGAAAAGCAAATTATTAGCAGGGTCCCCAGCATTGATCAAGGATGACTATATTGTCAAATAAATTCCAAAAACAATTTGAAAAAGAGTCTAAATACAAAGGCATGGAACTTTGCCAAGAATAGTAAACTTCAGGAGAGTCTCATCTAAAGATGGATGACTGGGAAATAAAATGTTACATAAAATTCATTGCCAGTGTCCTGGGAAAAACCAAATATAATTATAAAATATAACTATAAACACCAAGTGATGAGTAGAGGATAAACTGAAAAATGCCATTATATCCCTGTATAAACTCTGTCACCCCTTCATTTTGTCCACAGAGGTCTAAAGCATATAGTGGAAGAACAGAAGATGGTGGACTCCGTAACAGTGATGATCAGAAGTGTACAACAGTTTTAAGTTTCTATATCAGGTTAATCCAAGTAGATTTGGACTCTCTAGTCTGGAAAAGTGGAAGAGAAGGCAAGGGAAAGCTCAACATCAGACCGTTGATTACTTTTCATCTTAGCTCAAGCACAGCACATAATGAAGTTATCAGGCAGCAAGCTTAAAACGAGTAAAAGGGGCATAACACACAGCTAAACCGGGGAATTAATCATCCTCAAATATCAAGTAGTCAGAGTGGGAGTGGGATTAGAAAAACTGACAGCTGACAAATTCAGGGGTAGCTATTGAACGCAACAGACACAGTTCACCCTCTAGTTCAGTAAGTTCCTTAATCACAGATTGCCAGATACTCCATACTTTCAATAATATTATATAATTTCCCAAGTTACTGTCTGAGATGGGTTACTGGATAGTCTTTGTTTTGACCCAGTTATGACTGTGACCCTGTATTTTTGTGCAGTAAAACCTAAAATATGCTGGGTCTAGGGCTGGAACTGACACAGAACCAGCCATGGTATCAATGAGATAAAAGCGATTTCCGGCACAAGAAGATCCTTGGGAGCAACAAGGAGCATTCCCTGCATTCCTATGAGTTTGTGGACTCAAACTATCAATGGCACAACACTGACAGTTTTAAGGATTGCCATTTATAAACGCAAAAAGCCAGAAGTTGAAGTCCAGTGTGGATGTGACTGAGATTTCCAATTAATTTTGCACAGGCAACATGCAGACACCAGATGCTAAAGACGTGGCTGTTACCCAGCCACAATCAAGCTCTAAGCAGAGCTCCTGTGGTCAGCCCTCATAATCATCAGCAAATCCCCTGACTCAGCCAATGCTTTTGTTTTCATATTTTTGCAATGGTAGCAAGCCTGACTCTAACTCCGGATGCAAGTAGTGCCATTCTTAGCATTAGGAAATGTATGCCACCAATTAGGTAAGAAAATAAAGGAAAAAGTGTCAAAGGCAAAGGTTCAAATTACAATACCATTAGAAAATGGAAATAAAAAAGAGAACTTTTCCCATTAGAAGATTAAAGTAAGGAGGAGACTTATTTTTTGGAAGAAATACATGTGTATTGAGGTTGATCTGACAGGCTACATCACATTACAGAGCTCTGCAGAAGGTCACCACACTTCTTACTAATGTGTTACTTCTTATGCTGCTCACAGTAGTAATCTCTGGCACATGTTGATCAACAATATTAAAAGGCTACAGATAATGGATCATATAGTACTCTAATCTCCTGACAACTTCAACTCGTGTGGTTTAATTTTTTTGTTTTAATTACTTCTTTTCCTTTACCAAAGAAGCCCAAATTGTAAGCAACATAAGTAGGTGGAGAAACAGAAAGATTAAGAGGTCATGGTTAGGGAAAGATGAACAAAAAATATAGAAAGATTTTGCAGATAAATATCTTTAATAACAGTTCTTGATGCTAATGGCAGAGTTTGTAAGGTGAAATAACTGACTGCCTTATGTAATCTGTCATGATAAGAAATGATGATATGGAATTTCATGAAGAAAAGGTGGTATGTTGAACATCTGCCAGTTCCTTGCTTTTTTCTCATGACCCAGTCTTTCCTACTTTGCATGAAAGTGTCAAAGGAGCAGCTGTCCAAGTGTATTTTATAGCTTATGCAAACATAGTGTTTATTAGACAATATATTGCTTCAAAAGTCAATGTGTTTACAACTATTCATATTTCTCGTCAGAAACCACTGATCTATCAACATCCCAAAATACAGTTGTTGCTGTGAAAAGTCTAAAGCAGAGAGAAATGCTTGGTTTCTATCAAAACAGAATGTTCAGTGGTTTTGGGGTTTAATGTTTGTTTGGTTTGGGGCTTCTTTAAGTATTTGCATTAAAATGAAGTTTTAATAGGAAATTAAAACTTGGACTTCATTCCATTGAGATGAAACTAAATGTTCGAATGTTGGAACTCTCACAGAACAAAAATTACAGTTTACAACCAGCTTTTGAATAACTGCTTCATTTTCATTTGAAAGTTTTCCAGCTTGTTTATCTAGGGGTTGGAGGAATGAAGTGCCTCTGCCACTAAACCCTAACAATAGATTAGTGTTTTCAATTCGTTAAAAATATACTTAGAAGTCATCCTTCTGGTCACCTCTAGTCTGTAGATTTTCTCAAGCAGTATCCCTTGACATTTATTCTAGGAAATAGTTCTAGGAAGTCAGGTTGATTATTAAGATTTTGGATGGTCAGCATTTCTCCTCAGGGTATTCTACTGACTTACTGAGCTTTCCTGCCAGTTTAACCTCAAATCAGAAAAAACCTTTTGTTGGTAGAAAAATTCTTTCAGTGTGACCTAGTTGGTAGTTACGGCAAGATTCATCTAATGCAACCTTTCATTTAAAAGCTTTTTTACTGCTGTTACTATTCAATATCTTGGGGTTATTTTTCCTTCATTCATGTAGATACTTGTGGGATAAATGAATTCAGGTGTTTTCAAGTGACAAATCGACAAAAGATATTTGAATACACCCTCTTGCTAGTTAGAGTAATTTTTCTCCTTTGTTGAATGCAATGATTTTAAAGATTAATTACTCCATTACAATCACACCCCAGACTGATGCACATCACGAGATAACGTAGCTGCAATCCTTTCATTGAACCTCTAATTCCAGCACAATCCTATTTGCAGCCCTAACACATAGCACGTATGTCACCTTGATTCATCGTGTAATTGGATACCAACCTCACAGGAGCACGGCCAAGGAGCCACCACACCCTCCCGGGGCAGAGCAACCTTCCATTAGAACGGAGACCTCTGACAGTGCCACAGCTTCACACTGCTGCCAGAACTGCTCCTCGCTGTCGCTGGCAGTAATAGGGTAACCTCCCATTCCACAAATAGTGTCTGTTCACTGAAAAACATTTTGTTTGACTTGACAGCAGCTTTTCTCAGAGAATGAGATTGCTTTTGCAAGAGAGGCAGTAACTTGCACCCAAATAAAACTGACAGGTGCTTTTTTTTCCCCCATGAAGCACCAGTTGCCAATAATACAAAAAACTTGAAGGCATCCATGAAGTGTCAACTTGCAATGAAACTGGTTTTAGTATTTCATGCCAGTTGGTGGGGATTTTTTTCTCCAGAAAGAATTCATCCAGTGATGCTATAGGAACTCACTAATTTGCATTACACTGCATAATACAACAAAAAGTGGGCAGGAAGGTCTCCTCAGTATAAGCAGAGAGAAAATGTGAAAATTTGTGGCTGGGCCCAAAATTTAGCCATTATTTCCTCTCACTCAAATAATGGACAATTATAGCTATTACAAGAATGAAAAGATTTGAAGGACATGGTAAATACTAATGAAATATTTCAAATTCCATACAGTAAGAAAATATGGTATGATACAGAATTCCGGTTTCTGCTGCAGGGCTTGCATCCCTCAGGAGATCAATGGGATGGGCCAGTGCACCATCCTTAGCAGTGTTTTGACCTTCTTGAAAATGCATCCACAACTTTTTAAGGAAAAGAGCTCTAGAACGAAGCCTTCAGTCCTGTGCTCTGGTGCAATGGCTACAGTAAAGAAAATTCAAATCCATTAAACAACAGCTGTGCTTTCTCTCTTTGCCACTCAGTTTTCCATGTAACCTTCTTCTTTACCTTACCTCAATTTACTTCCCTACTTCTTCCTTTTCTTTACTTCCTTTGGCTAGAAGGCTAACTGGGGAGTATATTGACCCAATTTTACATATAAATATAACATGGAGAGACAGCAAAAAATTTAAGGATTCAGTTTTCCAAGCACTTATAATTTAAAACTGCACATGTTTATTCTAAGACATAATAGTGGAATGCTGTATTTTCATGCAGAGGAAGTTATGAAAATGAGCTTTTTATTGACACTTCAAATTATGTTAGAGACAAATAAAATTATATGAGTAAACCAGACAAATAAAACTAATTCCGTTGCGAGAAGTTTCAGAAAAAGTCCTTCTTTTTTCTGGCTCCAGCACCAAGATACAGAGTTATCAATATTATATCATCAAAAAAATTCATTTGCTGATCACAAGCCTGAGGGGACTACACTGTTACCTAGCAACTAGTGACAGTAGCCTTTTTTTAATAAATTAACCCCTTGATGAATGTGAAATGCATAACTGGTCTGTGGGATTCACAGCTTCCTTGCTGTTCCGAGGCTGTTTCTGACCACCTCAGAATGAAGTCCATTTGTTTTGCCATTGCATGTCTGAAAACACAAAACTACTGCACATCTCTCTTCATGACCAACAACTCCCATAAAGTTTAATATGTCCCATTACATTGTCTCATGTTGCCAGCAGCCTCAGCCCAGAGGAGACCTCTGTGTGACTGAGGTTTCTACACAGCACAGCTTTTTCTGCAAAGTCCAAAGTTCCCAGACAAGGAAAGTATTCTATATCTTTTACACTTTTTCCTGCATTAACCAGTGCAAAAATTTGAATGTGGTGGCCAAGTCGTGCTTCCACAAGGCATCCTTGAAGATCCAGTGTTCACGATACAATTCCCATTTTTTCCTAAAAACACACAGTTTGAAGATGTTGTTTAGCATGCATGAGAAATAGCTACGAGTTTCTGATAATGGAAGTTTATAAAAGGCAAATATTTGGGCAATCAACACTTCTGGTGAGTCATGAACTCAAGTTAAGCCCTGGAACCTAAATGGCTTATTATTTGAAATCGACTCTCAAACTTCATCTGTTACCTAAGTGCCGGGAGACCGCAACAACCCATCAGCAAGTCTGACTTACTTATTTACTGAATTAACTTCCTAGAACTGTATTTACAATGGATGGAATTCCTAAGATCGGTTCTGATGACAAACATTAAAACCAATCCCTCTCTCACAGCAACATAAATCTCGAGCAAGTCCACTGAAATTAACTGAGCTGTGGTATACATGAGATCAGAGTGAGATCGCAGATGTCAGCTTTTGCAAAGAACAAGAAAACCCACCGTTTTCAAGGTTTATACTTAAAGGTTTGTAGTGAGTAAACATAGAAACACAACTATCTAAACAACCTTTTTCTTTCTTGACCTCTGCACCTGATCCAGTGGGAGCTGAGAATGCCACATAAACTCATACAGAGCTTAATGGAGGCAGCAGCAAAATTCAAAAGAGGCAGGATCAGATTCAGGGCATGAGGGGCACCCAGAATGTGGCGAACAGTGAAAGCAGGTTCTCACAAAGCCAGGTCTGGTAGACTTGAAATCTATGTAAAGCTATGTGAAACTGGATTTTTTCAATAAATTTTAAATACATTCCCATGTAAATACAGACAGGTTGGACTGCAGATGATATTTTCTTTGTACATCCTCTTGCTGCACAGCAAAGACATTTATGTGTAGCACAGCATTTTTTTAACACCACAATCCTCATATATTATGGGGCTCTTAATATGTCAGAGGAAAGATGTTGAATATACCACATAACTATGGTGGTTGGCCAGAACCAGTTTTTTGCTGGTTTTGTGGTCCTTGGAGAAGTCCTTCAGAGAGGTGATTTTCACTCTGCAATGTGAATACCCGTCTAGCTCCAATATTAGAGAGAACACCTTCAGCAGGAAAAGTTGCAAGTATCCCAAGAAAGGAGGAACATCTCATTTAAAGAGAATATGCAGGCAAAAGAAATTATATTAAATTCAAATGAAAACAAGATAAAATGTTAGAAAACTGGTTACAGAACTCTGCTACAGGAAAAACCGTATGATAAAAATTTCAAAGCTGGACAGTTTATAGAAAAAGGTTCTGAAGTGATTGGTGACAAGCAAAAAATAGAGGTCAGAGAAACTATGCTTGTGTTAATTGGAGTGGAAAATAATTGCTCATGAGGCAATCATCTCTTCCTTTTAACTGGTTTACTATTTCTCATTCTTTACCTTTTCTGACCTATTTTATCTTAAAATGCCCTTTTTCGACAATACTTGTCTCAATTGTCTCAACACTTGCACAAATAGCCAATTTTTGCTTGACAGCTTGACTTTTAATTATGTCTTTTCTGGCCTCTTTTTTTTTTTTTTTTTTTTTTTTTTTATTCCCTGGATGTATTTATTAACCTTACTTTGATTTGTTGTGAGTGTGCTGACACAGCAGTAATTCTGGTTTCCATTTGTTAGCTGTAAGCAGGAGTTACACCTAAGTCCTCCTAATGCCACCAAGAAAATCTGATTCTCCTGCGTCTGCATCCTGAGTCCTTAAACCTCTGGATAATGTAGCAACCTGTGAAGCACATACATTCCTACAGGCCAAGGTAAAGAAAAATATGATCAGTAATTAGGTGTCGTGATTTATACATCTGTTTCTTCTAGATCCTACTTGCTTCAAGAGTAATAATGTGTGATTAATGTGGTCTTCCTTTTGAAATCTCAGCTGAAAATACTAAGTCCTGGGTGAACAGATGGTGAATTAAATTGAATGATAAGAGGGAAGAAGCTAAAGCACTTTTGAACAAGAAATAGGCAGGCACAGGATGGAAATGGCATTTTCATTCCTTAAAGGGGAAATACACAATATGCCTTGCTGACCTAGGGCAGGGCCCTCCTAAATATTCCATTTATTTGTTTGTGGTTGTCTCTTTATTTAATTCTTAATTTTTTCAGGACAGTGTGTAACACTGAAAAACACTGAAATACCAGTTTCACCAGAAAAACACTGAAACCTCCAGTTCTTTCTCAGAACATATCCTGTTCATATCAATGCTATAAGGAGGGCAGGTTCTCTCTGCAGAGCTGCCAGTTCACTTCTGGTGAATACTCTTCCATCCTGGGAAATACTTCTTTTTGGAGTTTGTTGAGCTTTTGACGGGATACCCTTCCTTCTCAGACCAGGGTAAAAGAGCAGAGGAGACTGCTGTTCTACTAAGTTCT
The DNA here is from genome assembly GCF_017639235.1 of Corvus kubaryi. Taxonomy (NCBI): domain Eukaryota; kingdom Metazoa; phylum Chordata; class Aves; order Passeriformes; family Corvidae; genus Corvus; species Corvus kubaryi. The sequence goes on from NW_024581013.1 coordinate 19,163, forward strand.
TTATTTCATAGTCTCATAGCTTTCTTGAAGGCAGAGTTCAAGGGGTTACATGATAAAGCCAAGCAGCAAGAGCAGCAACAGCAGGCAGAAAACAGATTCTCCTTCTAATTCTAGTTTCTTCTCCTATTTTTTTCTTATGAAAGTGTGGATTATATTTGTTAGTTGACCAATAAGATTAACACACAATTCCAGTTTTCCTTTTCTTAACCTATCCTGGTCTAATTCTAACAATCCTAAGTCTTACACAAGTGTTACATAGGTATTACACAGATTTGCATACAAAGTTTCTATCAGCTCTTATTGTTTATGTGGACACTCTATTGAAAAAATGTGAGCAGCACATATCTATATTTTGTCTAAAGTAAAAGAAATTCAGTAAAAATGTAACACTGCTGCAGTAAGAACTGTGTTTAAGGTCTCTGCTGCAGCTTTTTAATGTTTAAGGCACTTAGCTTATATTTCTACCAAAAGTTAAAAATCTATATTTCTATTTCACTTTGGTGTGACTTCATGTATCTCAGCTTATCCAAAGGTTTTAACTCAACCCCTGTGCTTTGGCTTCCCTCTGGGCCTGAGTCCAGAGGGGCTTTCACTCCAACAGGGGTTATACTGCGTTGCCAAGATACCCCACGGATCCCAGATCACCAGAGGAGAAGGGACCAACTGGAAAGGCACAGGAGAGGATATCTCTGTCCTTTTAGTTGAAGGGGAAGGATGATTCCTTCTCAGCATGAAGAATTCTGTAGCAGAGTACAGGAGAGAGTTCCTGAAGAGACTCCTCCGCCACTGCAAGGATGAAGCCGAAAAGACAGGCCAGCTCCTGGAAGTGTTCTGCTTCTGCTGAGCTTCTGTTGCTTGTGTCATTAACATCTGGAGCTTCTGAACTTGTAAGACTATCACATTTCTGGTTTATAGCATCCCATATCTCCAGTGCAATATGCTTTACTGAACCACCAATAAATCCAGCAGCAGATGTGTGTGCATCTCATCTGTGAAGTTATGCCTGGCTGAGACAGCCTTTCAATATTGTGTTTTCTACTGCCAGTCCACTTGAAGGGACTTTGTTCTATCCTTTGGCTACTAACCCTTCTTCTCCAAATCCCATTGCTTAAAATAAAACCTTTGAATGGGATGTTTAGACAGTTTTATGCACATAAAAAGCAAGCAGATGTATAGAACATTTTTTAATTCCTCCCTGTGTGTTTCTAGGCTGGTTCTTAGAAGATTAGAGAAAACTATTACGCATACACGAATGCGTTCATTTTGTTTCACACATCTGCTCTTTCAAAGTGGAACTTCTGTGGAGGAGTTTTGGAGAATCACATCAAATAGAACAAGAGCACCACAACACAGTGGTTGGTAAACCAACACTCAGGAAACGCTAAACTCCAGAGGCTGATCTGGGGGGGGGGGAAAAACAGTGTGGAGTTTGTTATAGAGATTGAAATATCTACACCAAATGCTTATAAGATCTGGTTTGATCCAGATATCCACCCCCACAATACTTGAAGCAAAATATTACACAACCATGATCTTTGAATTACTAACTTCATAATGTGGGTCAAAATTTTACTTGTGTTTCATCTGTCCATTGTTTTCCTTTGAATCTTTTTGACTAGTTTGGAGGGCAGCTGGCCACTAAGTCCTGGCATTTGGTGGGATTGAGGGTATATGAATATAGTCCTCTTCACAAAAAAATGCGGTGCAGATGCTCATCAGACATAGCTCCACCTGTGTTCATCATCATGTACCCCGCCCTTTCTACAGTTTTAATCACCCTTGGGAGAAATAGGGTGGGTGAGCACAACAAAGCACATTAAGATGTCTCAGCATGTGGTGTCTTAGACATGGTTTTCAGGGGTACTGAGCTTCAGAACTGAAGCAGTTCATATTTTTCAATTCTTTCTACATGCATCCTTCACCATTGTTACCCAAAAAGAGGAAAAAAGGCCCGTGTCCTTGGATCAGATGCAGAAAGAAGAAGAAATTTGTTATTTGTGCCGGCTAAAGCTAGCTCCTACTGCAATTTCTCTGACATTTGGAGGCTGAATGTTCTGCAGATGAGGGAAATAGTTCAGAAAGTGTGCAAAGAAGGTGTTTGTATGTGTGTGTGCTCTCTGGTTCATTGGATATCAGGAGAACTGAAGGTCAAATCAGAAAATGGGTGAAGATTAAAGGTGAATAAAAACACTTGCGAATATATAGGATTTAAAATATGAACTTGCTTTCTATACCAGATGAAGAAGATGTGGAGAGAGAGAGTCAACAAAAGGAACCATTACAAATATTTCTTGTATCCACCTACTTGGATGTGCAACAGAAGCAGCTGCTTAAGCTATTTTTAAGTTTCCTAATACTTGCTGGAGATGAAGTTACTGACTTCAAGATCATGTTACTGGCCACACTGGAACATGGTGTCATTCCAACTGCTGACAATACATAGCAACAGGGATTTAAAAGTGCTGAATGTTCCCTAATTCTGTCTAAATGTGATTGCTGATTTAGCATGCAGCATATATTCGTTTTACTATTCTTTTCCCTAAACAATTAAATACAATGTATAAAACACAAAAATGCATAAATATCACAGTGTTCAGTGCCTCACATTTGATTGACTACAGGAATTACTGAGATGAGAAATGAGCTGAAAAGCACAATTTCAACTTTAGAATTTAGTTATTACTTAAACAGTACTGCTTAATAATCTTCTTGTTGAATGCTTAGTCATCCATTTGATAAGAAGGCACTCATAATGCTCCTGCAAGCTCTGGGAGATGGCTCAGTGTCTTCAGGATCATATCTGAATTTATTTTTCTTGGCAAAAAAAAAAAATAAAAAGTACTCCAAGCCCTATATGCATTTAAAATGTTCAGATTTTTGGATAGAACTCTCTCTGAGTACCTCTGCCTCACCTAATCATCTGGGCACCTGTTCCCTAAGTGGGGCCAGGTTTCACCCCGTGGGTGGGTATCACCACAGCCAGGTCCCCTGCAGGGGCCGAGCTGCTTGGCATGCCTAGATCCCAGCACCATCTGCGTGCAGATTCAGAGGAGAGGCAGGGAAAGTCACCTTTTGTGTAACAGACTAATTGCTAAAGGAGCTGTGCAGGAAGATGGAGGTTTGTGATCCTCCAGAGCGAAAGGGGAATCAAAATGGCTCTCTGGGGTTTTTTTTGGAGGGAGTCTATTGTATTGTATTGTATTGTATTGTATTGATTTGGCTTCGTTTGGGGGTTTTGGTTGGTTGGTTTGGGATTTTTTAAAATTGCTTTTCTTTCCTGTTTGTGTGTTCATCTTATAGAAGTTCTGATGCCACCTGCAGGTGAAATTTCCTCTGACGCCCATCTCCCTCTCTTTTCTACACACCTGCCAAATGGTCTCGCCCGTGGCCTTTTATCTCCTCTGGCACTTGCCAGCCCCTTCACAGCAATGCAACAGAGCAACACCGAGAAATGAAACAACCAACCACCCTCCTTTTGCTGTGGTAGTTTCTGACAAGTCGGTGAATTAAATCAGATTATGGAGGTCTCATCAGTGTAGAGGCCAGTACTAAAGGTGTGATGCTCAGCAGCAGAACCCATGCTTCTGACATAGCCAGCAAAACTACCAGTGACAACAGTAGATGGTTTATGGCAATGCAGTGATATTTCTGATGGGGTTTTTTTTTTCCCATTTCTGCTTCTAAAATAGGAATATTAATAGAATGGAATACCCATGCATGTGGCATTCTTAGAATGACATTCCATATATATTGTACTTTTAATTCCAAGAATTGCTTAAATGATCTCTTTTTTATAATAGTTGTTATCAGTTTTCACTTTCAAAAACAAAATCTAAATGCAAAATGAAAGACTACATACAAACATGCTATTTCAAACCTGATCAATTTAGTATGGTTTTTAATAAATGCTTCCTGTGCTCATTACAATTTTGCAATTAAAACTGAAGAAAAACAATCATTTTATACTGGCATTGCAATGATGATAGGGCCATCTCCACTATATACATGTTTAACTCATTCATTATTACATTATTTAATTAGAAAAAAGGAAATGAAATATAGACTCCTTCTCCCTAGGTGATCAATTAGACTTCCCTATTCTTATTTCTCTCCTCTCCTCCTTATTAAGAAATTACAGGGTTTAGTTCCTATTTCCATCTGAAAGCAGGGCCCTCTGTTACAACAGACTATTGAGCTAAAATACAAAATTTTGATTGAGAAATAAAGCCAGATTACTGTAGTAACTATTTGACTTAAAACACACATTTCAAGGAAAATATTTTTTATACTTATTTAAGTACTGATGAATTAATGGTTAGGCAGCAAGAAGACTGAACATTGCAGTGAAGAATCTCAGTTATAATGCTGTTCTTCTGTTTTGATTATTCAGGAGCAGCGTTACCTGATATAAAAGAATCATAAATGGTTGGGTTGGAAGGGACCTTAAAGATCATCTGATTTCCTGATGGAAACCCCCTGCCATGGAAAGAGATGTATTTCACTACACCAGGTTGCTCAAAGCCCCATTCAACCTGGCCTTGAACGCTTCCAGGAATGGGGCATCCACAGCTGCTGTGGACAACCCGTGCCTTCCCACCCTCACAGAAAAGAATTTCGTCCTAATATCTGATATAAACTTACCTTCTTCCAGTTTGAAGCCCTTACCCCTTCTCCTGTCACTCCATGCTCTTATAAAAAGTCCCTCTCTGCCTTTCTTGTGGGCTCCCTTCAGGTACTGGAAGGCCATAATTAGGGCCTCCAAAGCCTTCTCTTCTCCAGGCTGAACAATCCCAATTCTCTCAGCCTTTCCTCATAGCAGAGCTGCTCCATCCCTCTGATCACCTTGGTGGCCTCCTCTGGACTCTCCAACAGCTCCATGTCCTTCCTGTGCTGGGACCCCAGAGCTGGAGGCAGCTCTGCAGGTGGGGTCTCACCAGAGCAGGGCAGAGGGGCAGAATCCCCTCCCTCCCCTGCTGCCCACAGGGCTTTGGATGCAGCCCAGGACACACTTGGCTTTCTGGGCTGGGAGTGCCCATGGCCAGCTCATGTCCAGCTCTCACCCCAGCACCCCCAAGTCCTTCTGGGCAGGGCTGCTCTTGATCTGTTCATCCCCAGCCTGGGTTGGCACCAGGGGTTGTCCCAACCCAGGTGCAGCACCAGGACTTGGCCTTATTAAACCTCATGAGATTCCCACAGGCCACTTGTCAAGCTTGTCTAGATCCCTCTGGATGGCATCCCATCCCTCAGGAGTGTCAGCTGCACCGCTCAGCTTGGTGTCATCTGCTGAAGGAGCACTCGATCCCTTCATCTATGTCATTAATGAAGATATAAAATAGAACTGGTCCCAATACAAACCCCTGAGAGGCACCACTTGTCATTGACGTCCATCAGCACTCTGAGTTGCTGACCACAACACTCGGATGTGACCATCCAATCAATTCCTTTTCCATTGAACAGTCCATCCATCCAATCCATGTCTCTCTGTCTTGGTTTGAAAGACAGGTGTCTGCTAAGGAAGGCAGGAGTCTCCCTTGGAATGGCAGATGCAACCCCCTTCCCTCCGAGTTATTATAATTTTGAAATTAAGGGGCTTTCAGGCAAAGATACGAGGAACAGGAATAACAGTTCTTTACTATTATATATCTATGTGTGTATAACAAGGCAAACAAACAGCAATAACTGCGGCAGTAACAGCAGACAGAAGCACAAACCCAGCCCCAGCCCTCTCGGCTGTCGGGCCCTTTCCCCTCGGGTGCAGTTCCGCTCGCAGCCGGCAGGGGCGCTGGCGGCTCCCGGTGAGCAGGGCAGGTGCGATGGTTCCCCCGCGGCTGCAGGGGGCGCTCCGGAGCGAGCTCGGGGAGCATGCGGCAATGGCGGCCTGGGATCCCGGGAAGGGATGGGACAAAGGCTTCACAAACCCCTGGGCAGCCGATCCCGGTGTCCGGCCGGACCCTCGGGAACAGCAGGCTGGAGCGGCAGGGACGAGCACAAATCCCGGGTGGCAGATGAGATGGATCGGACTCCGGAGCCGCGGTGAGGACCCCCGGAGGTCCGGGCAGGCAGGGCGTGCGGGGCTACACAGCAGCGAAGGCTCCAAGCAACGGCGGGGGCAGGGCGGCCGCAGCCCGGCTCCCAGCGGGGCAGGGAAGGTGGGCTTGGGATCCCGGGGTCTCTCCCTGAGGCACCCAAGCAGATGGTGAAAAGATCCCTCTCTTAGTGAGGTCGGGTGTTAGGGTCCCGGTACAACAGCTGCTCCAGTGAGCAGGCTCCACTCATGGTAGAAGGAAGGCAAGAGAAGGCGGAAGCCCACAGCGGCAATGAATTCTCTCCACAACAACAGCAGCCTCTCTCCCCTCCGAATGCTGGGAGAACAAGAGAGCTAGGGGCTCCACGCAACCTCCTTTTCCCCATCCAGATCTTGTGGCATCTCTGCCCCACATGAGAAAACCCCAGGTAAAAGAGGGTAGCCAGCTGGACCCCTCCCCCTGTGGCCAGGTCTTTTTGTCTCTCTGAAGTATCCAGTAATTACTGTCTCCTAGAACATGTATGGGGAAAATTCTTTAAGAGAAAAAGAAAAAGAAAAGAACTCCTAAAACCCCAACACTCTCCAATTTAGAAGGATGTTCTGGGGAACTGTGCCAAAGGCTTTACATAAAGCTACATAAGGCTTTACTCCACTGATGGAGTCATTCCATCATAGAAGACCACAAGGTTGCTCAGGCAGGACTTGCCCTTGGTGCGGCTGTGCTGGGTGTCTGGAATCACCTTCCTGTCCTCCATGAGCCTTAGCAGAGTTTCTAGGAGAATCTGTCCGTGATCTTCCCAGGCACAGAGGCTGACAGAGCAGAGTTCCCAGGATCCTCCTTTCTAGCCTTTTTAAAGATGGGTACACTGTTTTCCCTTTCCAGTCACCTGGGATTTCACTTGATTGCTTTGACTTTTCAAATATCATGGAGAGTGGCTTGACAACTACATCAGCCAATTCCCTTGGGACTCTGGGATGAATCCTGTCGGGTCCTAAATACATTCAGGTTGTTGGGGTGTTAAGAGGTCTAGGTATTTTTTCTGTGAAAGGAATTTTCCCCCATTCTGTTACTAAGACGATAAATTGCTGGGTGCCTAAGAGAAAACAAAAGACCTGGCTACCCTTTTGTTTCACCTGGGTGTGTGGTCAGTTGGGTCTCGGTGTTCGGAGAGAGAGGAGCTGCTGGTTCTTTTTTCAGCCGCTTTTCTTTCTGCTGGAAACAACACCGGGATCCTAAGCCCACCTTCCCTGCCCCACTGGGAGCCTGGCTGTGGCCGCCCTGCCCCCGCCGTTGCTTCGAGCCTTCACTACATTGTAGCCGTGCTCGCCCTGCCTGCCCAGACCTCCAGGGGGTTCCCCGCTTGGATCCATCTCATCTGCCACCCGGGATTTGTGCTCCTCCCTGCTGTTCCAGCCTGCTGTTCCTGAGGGTCCGGCCAGACACCGGGATCAGCTGCCCAGGGGTTTGTGAAGCCTTTGTCCCATCCCTTCCCGGGATCCCAGGCCGCCATTGCCGCGTGCTCCCCGCGCTCGCTCCGGAGCGCCCCCTGCAGCCGCGGGGGAACCATCGCACCTGCCCTGCTCACCGGGAGCCGCCAGCGCCCCTGCCGGCTGCGAGCGGAACTGCACCCGAGGGGAAAGGGCCCGACAGCCGAGAGGGCTGGCACTGGGTTTGTGATTGCTGTTACTGCCAGAGTTGTTGTTGTTTGTTTGACTGGTTATATATATAATAGTAAAGAACTGTTACTCCTATTTCCCACATCTTTGCCTAAAGGCCCTTGATTTCAAAATTATAATAACTCAGAGGGAAAGGGGTTGCATCTGCCATTCCAAGAGAGGCTTCTGCCTGCCTTAGCAGACACCTGTCTTTCAAACCAAGAAACAGGTTCCTCAGGTGGTCCTGAACCTGGTCTTTTCTTAGAGTGGGAAGCACTTTGCTCCCCATACCCTGTCCTGCTGTCCATCCACTCAAGAGCTGAGGGAATAGAGTTGCCAGTGAAGACTGAGGCAAAAAACCTTCTCAGCCTTTTTTTTATCTGTTGTTACCAGTTTACCAGCATTGACAGGCACACCTTCTTTGATTTGAGGACAGTTGCATGGTTTATTTCATTTATAGAATCATAGAATATCCAGTGTTTGAAGGGATCCAGGATCATCAAGTCCAGCTCCTGGTCCTGCACAGGGCAGTCTCACCCTGGGCCTGACAGCATTGTCTAAATGCTTCTTGAACTCAGCTGCTGTGAACACTTCCCTGGGGAGCCTGTTCCAGTGCCCAAACACCTTCTGGGTGAAAAACCTTTTCCTGATATCCAGCATAAACCTCCCCAACACAGCTTCAGGCCATTCCCTCAGGCCCTGTCACTGGTCACCACAGACAAGAGATCAGTGTCTGCTCTCCTCTTCCCCTCATAAGGAAGTTGCAGACCCCAGTGAGGTCTTTCTTCTTCAGGCTGAACAGACCAAGTGACCTCAGACACTCCTCATATGGCTTCTCCTCCAGACTCTTCACCATCCTTGTGGCCTCCTTTGGACTCTCTAATAGCTGAATGTCTTTCTTATGTTGTAGTGTTCCAAATTGCCCCCAGCACTGGAGGTGAGGCCTCCCCAGTGCAGAGCAGAGCGGGACAATCCCCTCCCTTTCCCGGCTGGTGATGCTGTGCCTGATGCCCCCCAGGACACGCTTGGCCCTCCTGGCTGCCAGGCACTGCTGACTGTCCAACTTGCCATCAGCCAGGACCTCCAGCTCCCTTTCCATGGTGCTGCTCTCCAGCCTCTCATGCCCCAGTCTGTCTGTAACTCCAGGGTTGCCCCATCCCAGGTGCAGAGTGCAGCACTTTCCCTTGTTGAACTCCACATAGCTGGTGATTGCCCAGCTCTCTAACTCATAAAGGTCTCTCTGCACGGCCTCCCTGCCTTTGAGGGAGTCAACAGCTCCTCCCAGTTTTGCATCATCTGCAAATTTGCTGAATATCCCTCCCAGTCATGCGTGCAGGTCATTTATGAAGACATTGAAGAGCACAGGGCCAAGAATGGAGCCCTGCAGAACCCTGCTAGTGACAGGTCACCAGTGCGATGTCACCCCAATCACTGCAACTTTGGTCACCCATCACATTATGCGTTTATCCAGCTGTGTCCTGGACATTTTGTCCAGAAGGATCCTTTGAGAGACAGGATCAAAAGCTTTACTGAAATCCAGAATACTACGTCAGTTGGCTTTCCTTGATCCCATAGGTGGGTTATCTTGTTGCAAAAGGAATTAGATTTGACAAGCAAGACTTTCCCCAGAGAAAGATGTGCTTGCTGTGACCAATGGCTACATTGTCCTCTACTGAATTGTTTTTTACTACCTCTCATATATTCAATAATATCTCCATAATTTTACCAGGCACTGAAATGAAACTGACAGGCCTGTAGTCCCCAGGGTCATCCTTCTTGCCCTTCTTGAAAATTGGGACATTGTTTTCAGCTTCTGGGGAACGGAGACCTCTCCAGATTCCCAAGACCATTCAAAAATCGAGAGAGGCCTTACAATGACATCAGCCAGCTCTTTGAGTATCCTCAGATTAATCCCATCAGGCCCCATAAATTTAGAGGGATTCGTTACACTTTAAACTCACATTCTCTGATTAATGAAAAAGCTGATTGGAAAGGTAGTTAATAATTAATGAGCCTGATCTCTATCTAGTGCATATATAATTAAGAAAGGTGTGATTGTTCTTTTCTCATTAGCAATTCAATAGTTATCTTGTGCCTAATACATCCATACAGACTTCAGCATCTAGCATCCACATAAAAATTGACTTCAAGATATGGTGAGAGGTTGCCTGGCAACAGCTCTTTTATTTTATTTTGAATGGCATTTTTGGGGCAGAGAGTGAGGAAGGGAAGAGCTGGGAAAAAAGTCGACTCGAGAGGCTTGCTCTGGTCTAGATTCCTGTGTTTCTACAGGACTGTGATTCTGCTCAGTGTGGATGTGGGCCCACTTGGGACTGCGCCTTGCGGCTCTGTCAGTGGCTCGTCTTTCCCTTTGTGTCTGACTCAAGCTGTGTAGCTCCTTCTTCCACCCAGACAAACCAGCCTCATTAGAGACACAAATAAACTGAGATTATTTTGATGTCCATCACATGAGGAAGTTCTGTGATGTCTGGCTCCAGAGAGGAGTGCTTTCTCTTTGGAATATGTGCCAGGATCGTCACATGGCAAAGAAGGATCTTCATGCAGAGCAGGGTTTAGTCTCCTTTCTGCTGATTGCACAATAGTGCTACTCAGTCCTCCCCAGGGCTACTAAAATTTTCAGGTCTGCTCACATGGAGTGTGAGTCTTGGGACTATAAGCAGCAAATAAACATTGAAAATGTCATTTCTCAGAATATTTGGGACCTGTGTCCCCATGACACTCAGTTTAGTGTAGATAGGATAGTTCAGTCATTTTTTTAGATTTTTTGAGTGCTTTGTTCTGACTCAATCATAAAGTATTATAAAATACTTTATATTGAAATAAAATGAAAATAGGTCAAAGGAAAAGAAAAGGTGAGAAGATTGGAAAATCAAAATACACCACCAAAGCAGTACACTGAGAAAGCAAGATGTAAGCTAAAAGGCATGCTAATATGCCAACAGTACAACCTAGAAAACTGAAAAAGAAAGCTAAAAAGAAAAGAATAAAATGCAAAAAACAAAA